>NC_088409.1:33164194-33176694 GCF_034236695.1 Oncorhynchus nerka | reverse complement strand
AAAGTCAGTCATTTACTGCAGCTTCACGAAAGATGATAAAAACTTGAGCACTGTAAATCTTTTTTATTATTATTAGACAGAAAGAAAACACCATTGGCCTTACGGTTCGGTTGAGTTTATACAAATTAATTCCAGCTTTATGACACAGTTTAGCCTCTCTTTTCAGTTTTGTCCCAGTACCAACCCTATTGTGTTTTCAGAGTAAACTGATTAGATACTAAGGTGTTAGCCAGTGATGCAATTGATTACTAGCATGGTGGGTAATTTCTTATCAACATATTGGCTATGTGATTCGGTATCATCACTCTACACACATGACCTTCAGTTAATCTGACGAGTTCGGTTCATGGTTGAGGTGTAGAGTGTGTGTAACGGAGGCCTCCACTCAGTGTTGAGACTTAAATGTTCTTTAATGAACATAATGAACATAATTACCACAGACCCAGAGCTCTTTGGCAGCACACTGCTTTAGTGACTGAATGAGCGTCCTTTCCTCTCTCTCCCCAAGTCTTTCTTATTCTAAATGCCATTTGCAAATGCTATGCAGGGCGACTTAAAAATCAATTTCCCACTTCACTTCCCTGTTCGAAGTCCATTCGTCTTGCCCGGTATTCCTATGTTTTGCATATCGATTTGCTGCTGTCTGCTCCCGTCCAGGTGGTATGTTCTGGGCGCTCCGGGTTCTGAAGGGGACCTTCAGAGGGAAGCGGTCGGTAATGGAGTCATCTCCTCGTTATCCTCCATGTCCCTGGGATATAACCATAACGGGAGAGACCAGACCAGGCCAGACTGGACCAAACTGGAGCAGATTAGAACAAACCAGACCAGAAACAAACCAGACCAAACCAGACTGGACCAGAACAGGCCAGAACATAAACAAACCAGATAAAACCAAACCAGACCAGACCAAACCAGACTAATCCAGACCAAACCAGAACAGGCCAGAAGAGAAACAAACCAGACCAGACCAGTCCAGACTGGAGTGAATTAGAACAGACCAGACCAGACCCAGCCATGTCCCATAGATCTGGCACAGTCCAGACCAGAGGAAGAAAACTCTATCACTAAAATAGAACTCACTTGTGAACAGTGAATGATATGTTTCTCCTTATAATCCAAGACAGATCCAAGTTGCATTATATAGTTTGTACAAAGGAATATGTTTTCTACATCATTCTGGCATTGTTGAACAGAATGTGAATCATTGGTCAAGAGCTCCCACATTTCCTGTAGTGCCGGTGATGCTGGGAACACAGTTACAGACACACATATAAACACAGACAGACAGACAGACAGACAGACAGACAGACAGACAGACAGACAGACAGACAGACAGACAGACACACACACACACACACACACACACACACACACACACACACACACACACACACACACACACACACACACAGTGACAGGTAGGTACATGGGATTTGGGATCGATATGTCGAGTGTGGAGCTAACAAGCCAAGTGGCTATATTTAGCCTGCAGACACCTGTCAGGTTCAGACAGGCAGGGGGGAGCACTCCCACCTGCAGAGAGCCAACGAACCTCACCTCTCCGTCATACAACTTGCCATACAACCTGTTCTGCACTCAGAAACCCTGTCCACCGCTCAGGTGAGGGGAGAGTACCTCTACACATCTACAGAGTATGTGGGATAACTGGGATGGAGAAAGCATTTAGAGGGTATTTAGAGGATATTGAATAAGGGAGGAAGCTGAGGCTGAGGAGAGAGAACGAGAGAGAGTTTGTGTCTATGTGTCTACGTGTGTGTGTGTGTGTGTGTGTGTGTGTGTGTGTGTGTGTGTGTGTGTGTGTGTGTGTGTGTGTGTGTGTGTGTGTGTGTGTGTGTGCGTGTGCGTGTGTGTGTGGCTGGTAGCATGAGCTTTTCCTTCCACTCACATCTCCATTATAACGTAGTAAAACTGACATCATGTTTATATAAATGTCACTTCTCCTCTATGTAATAAATAGTAGTGAGTGTGTCTGCTGCTATTTGTGATCCTTGATTCATTACCATCATTAATGGCATTTTCTAGATAATGATCCTGAATGAATGGGCTTCAGATGCTTTGCTGTTAATGATTATTTCACAACGTTATTTGAAATACAGAGCTGAAAAGAGATCAGTTTTGAAAAGAAACACATACAGACACACTGCACAAGCTACAAATGTGTGTGTATGTGTGAGCTAGCATACATACATGTGTGTTTATGTGTGTATGTGTTAATATATATATATATATATATATATAGTACGGTTTCATGCAGCCAAGTTTATTTCCAAATTTGGTGTAATTCCAGCCTGAGCTGTGCCGTATCAAGCCTGGAGCTGGTGTTGTGGTCCGTGACCAACAGAGAGAGCTGCCTGCCTGCTGATGGAGGACGTGTGTGTCAACCAGGGTACTCCTTCATTTCTCTCCTACTATGAGAGAAATCAGCTCTGTTGGGTATCTACAGTACATCCTGGCCACCCAACCAACCCACACCATACCATCACAACAGCCCTGAGGCCTTCACTTTCCCTTCAGTCAAGAGTTTAATGGTACTGCTAGAAGAGAATTTACATAGAAAAGTGTTTATGGTTTCACAGGATATAGCTTAGTGCAATGCTATTGGGAAAATAACCAAATATTTTACAAAGCTTGGTAAACAATCCTCAAAATACACTGTCCATGTTCTTCCCATGTCCACTGCTATAAGTTAGTGTTCGGAACATCAATTAGAGCTTCACGAATTTCTCATGATTAATTCAGCTCTTATCAACAAATTCTAGGAAAGGATCTTAGAACAGAAACAACTGATTTGTGCTTAGCGTGATGGAACAGGCAGTATAAAGGACAGAGGCATTACGCACTAGACGGCAACATGGATGCAACACAACATGCATTTTGTTATTTTGTATCATATGAGGGGGACTATATTTCACAAGGTTGTTATTTTCACATAGGTATTTGTGAAGAAAGTTGAAATGATGTATGTTTGTCTTTGGGTATGTGCGTGCATGCGCGTGCCTGTGTATACTCTTGTGCTGCCTGTGTGTACTGGGGCTCTAGGGGACAGTAGTGAGCAGAGAATGGGGAAGAGAGAGCGACTGGGACCGGGGTGGCCGGGTTGCCAGATGGCAGGGTTGACCTAGCTCAGCTCCTCCATGGCCTTGAAGCAATATAAAGTATTTTCACCCAATCAGCATGGACATAATTGCATAAGACTGATATGGATTTCCTGTCACTCCTGCACGTTATGAAGAGAGCCAGGGATTTCTACACACTTGTGTATTTTTACAACATCACAACTGTGTGATAAACCATCAACAGACGTCCCTATGGGCGATAGGACTCAGACATGAGACAAATGGACGTGTGAAAAGTTGAGTTATAGACAGAAACACAATAGGAATGAATATGGTAAACCATATTATCACACACATCCAAGGCCTTTCATCACATTGACTCACACACACACACACACACACACACACACACACACACACACACACACACCGTGCAAGAATTTCATCAACGACACACACATGAAACCCAGACTCTGCATTCTACATCTTTTCATAGAGTTGGTATATTACAGTCACGTCAGGAAACTGTATCTAAAAAAGGATGTAAATAACAATATTTTATTCCCACCTGATTTACGATCATAATGTCATAATGTAATGAATTGCTGATGTAATGGATGTGGGCCCTGGCACAGGAACCTGATGACAGCAGCAATTACAGAAACACTTTGAAAAGATTCTGGAGGCGGAAAAAATATACTGTAGCCAGGATCAATAGTATAAAACCTCAGCTCACTCAGACAGCTCAGAGAGATGGACAGGTTTCATCTCTCAATCCATATAGCAGAGCCCTATATGCAGGGAAACACAGCAAAAAGAAAACATGTGAGGGGAGTTTGTAATGTGTTGTATACATTCATTTATTGTGAATCCTGGAGAAATAAATAGTTCAGCTAGCCTTACACTCCTAGAAAGAAGGGTTCCAGAAGGTGTTTTCATCTGTTCCCATAGGAGACCCCATTTTGGTTCCAGGTAGAAAGAACCATTTTGTGTTCCATGTAGAACCCTCTGTGTAAAGGGTTCTACATGCAACTCAAAAGGGTTCTAGCTGGAACCAAAGTGGTTCTACCTTGAACCAAAAATAGTTTTCTCCTATGGGGACAGCTGAAGAACCCTTTAAGATTCTAGATAACACCTTGTTTTCGAAGAGTGTAACATAATGAAAACTGTTCAAGATCACAATCCTGACATGACATTTCCCTAATGAAATACAATCCTGTCATGATGCATGACCACTACTTGGATATTTCTACTTATAACAGCATGAAATCCACTCAACCCTGTCTGATAGCCAGGTCCTATGGAAGGGGTCTGTTAGTGACTCATATCTGATTAGTCATTTGGGAGCAACTGCGGAGCGTTTGATTGGTGCGTGGGGCTGGAAAGCCTGTGTGTCAGGTTGTGCCCTCTCCAACCTGCCTGTGTGTGCGGCCCTCTGTTGATCTGTGTCTAGTTGGTCAGGGAGGGAAACCACCTGGTACCTGGTGACTATTAGAGTGCTTTCTGGGATCAGTTTGAGCCGAGGCATCATATGGGATGCGAGACACATCTCGGACGGAGCTGACAAGCTATATAAAGTCAGAAAGAAAGGCTACAGCCGAAACGCGTCAGATTTTTAAAAATGTGTTTCTATTGAACATGCCATACAAATAAAGGCATTTCAATTAATTATATGAAGTGCCTTGGTCCTCTTTTCTCTTTGATGACCAATTCACCCCTTTTACCAAAGAGCACCTTCTGTCTACCAAATGTACTATTGTGAACCTTAGTAGCGCTTCCCTTCCTCCTCTTTCTACAAGCTATATAAAGTGTTGGGGATTGTTGGGCCTTTTTATTTTATTTTATTTCACCTTTATTTAACCAGGTAAGCAAGTTGAGAACAAGTTCTCATTTACAATTGCGACCTGGCCAAGATAAAGCAAAGCAGTTCGACACATACAACGACACAGAGTTACACATGGAGTAAAACAAACATACAGTCAATAATACAGTAAAAAAAACAAAACAAAAAAACAAGTCTATATACAATGTGAGCAAATTAGGTGAGAAGGGAGGTAAAGGCAAAAAAGGCCATGGTGGCAAAGTAAATACAATATAGCAAGTAAAACACTGGAATGGTAGTATTGCAATGGAAGAATGTGCAAAGTAGAAATAAAAATAATGGGGTGCAAAGGAGCAAAATAAATAAATAAATTAAATACAGTTGGGAAAGAGGTAGTTGTTTGGGCTAAATTATAGGTGGGCTATGTACAGGTGCAGTAATCTGTAAGATGCTCTGACAGTTGGTGCTTAAAGCTAGTGAGGGAGATAAGTGTTTCCAATTTAAGAGATTTTTGTAGTTCGTTCCAGTCATTGGCAGCAGAGAACTGGAAGGAGAGGCGGCCAAAGAAAGAATTGGTTTTGGGGGTGACTAGAGAGATATACCTGCTGGAGCGTGTGCTACAGGTGGGAGATGCTATGGTGACCAGCGAGCTGAGATAAGGGGGACTTTACCTAGCAGGGTCTTGTAGATGACATGGAGCCAGTGGGTTTGGCGACGAGTATGAAGCGAGGGCCAGCCAACGAGAGCGTACAGGTCGCAATGGTGGGTAGTATATGGGGCTTTGGTGACAAAACGGATAGCACTGTGATAGACTGCATCCAATTTGTTGAGTAGGGTATTGGAGGCTATTTTGTAAATGACATCGCCAAAGTCGAGGATTGGTAGGATGGTCAATTTTACAAGGGTATGTTTGGCAGCATGAGTGAAGGATGCTTTGTTGCGAAATAGGAAGCCAATTCTAGATTTAACTTTGGATTGGAGATGTTTGATATGGGTCTGGAAGGAGAGTTTACAGTCTAACCAGACACCTAAGTATTTGTAGTTGTCCACGTATTCTAAGTCAGAGCCGTCCAGAGTAGTGATGTTGGACAGGCGGGTAGGTGCAGGTAGCGATCGGTTGAAGAGCATGCATTTAGTTTTACTTGTATTTAAGAGCAATTGGAGGCCACGGAAGGAGAGTTGTATGGCATTGAAGCTTGCCTGGAGGGTTGTTAACACAGTGTCCAAAGAAGGGCCGGAAGTATACAGAATGGTGTCGTCTGCGTAGAGGTGGATCAGAGACTCACCAGCAGCAAGAGCGACCTCATTGATGTATGCAGAGAAGAGAGTCGGTCCAAGAATTGAACCCTGTGGCACCCCCATAGAGACTGCCAGAGGTCCGGACAGCAGACCCTCCGATTTGACACACTGAACTCTATCAGAGAAGTAGTTGGTGAACCAGGCGAGGCAATCATTTGAGAAACCAAGGCTGTCGAGTCTGCCGATGAGGATGTGGTGGTTGACAGAGTCGAAAGCCTTGGCCAGATCAATGAATACGGCTGCACAGTAATGTTTCTTATCGATGGCGGTTAAGATATCGTTTAGGACCTTGAGCGTGGCTGAGGTGCACCCATGACCAGCTCTGAAACCAGATTGCATAGCAGAGAAGGTATGGTGAGATTCGAAATGGTCGGTAATCTGTTTGTTGACTTGGCTTTCAAGACCTTAGAAAGGCATGGTAGGATAGATATAGGTCTGTAGCAGTTTGGGTCAAGAGTGTCCCCCCTTTGAAGAGGGGGATGACCGCAGCTGCTTTCCAATCTTTGGGAATCTCAGATGACACGAAAGAGAGGTTGAACAGGCTAGTAATAGGGGTGGCAACAATTTCGGCAGATAATTTTAGAAAGAAAGGGTCCAGATTGTCTAGCCCGGCTGATTTGTAGGGGTCCAGATTTTCAGCTCTTTCAGAACTTCAGCTGAATGGATTTGGGAGAAGGAGAAATGGGGAAGGCTTGGGCGAGTTGCTGTTGGGGGTGCAGTGCTGTTGACCGGGGTAGGAGTTGCCAGGTGGAAAGCATGGCCAGCCGTAGAAAAATGCTTATTGAAATTCTCAATTATGGTGGATTTATCAGTGGTGACAGTGTTTCCTATCTTCAGTGCAGTGGGCAGCTGGGAGGAGGTGTTCTTATTCTCCATGGACTTTACAGTGTCCCAGAACTTTTTAGAGTTAGTGTTGCAGGAAGCAAATTTCTGCTTGAAAAAGCTAGCCTTGGCTTTTCTAACTGCCTGTGTATAACGGTTTCTAGCTTCCCTGAACAGCTGCATATCACGGGGGCTGTTCGATGCTAATGCAGAACGCCATAGGATGTTTTTGTGTTGGTTAAGGGCAGTCAGGTCTGGGGAGAACCAAGGGCTATATCTGTTCCTGGTTCTAATTTTCTTGAATGGGGCATGTTTATTTAACATTGTTAGGAAGGCATTTAAAAAAATATCCAGGCATCCTCTACTGACGGGATGAGATCAATATCCTTCCAGGACACCCCGGCCAGGTCGATTAGAAAGGCCTGCTCGCTGAAGTGTTTCAGGGAGCGTTTTACAGTGATGAGTGGAGGTCGTTTGACCGCTGACCCATTACGGATGCAGGCAATGAGGCAGTGATCGCTGAGATCTTGGTTGAAGACAGCAGAGGTGTATTTAGAGGGGAAGTTGGTTAGGATGATATCTATGAGGGTGCCCGTGTTTAAGGCTTTGGGGGGGTACCTGGTAGGTTCATTGATCATTTGTGTGAGATTGAGGGCATCAAGTTTAGATTGTAGGATGGCTGGGGTGTTAAGCATGTTCCAGTTTAGGTCGCCTAGCAGCACGAGCTCTGAAGATAGATGGGGGCAATCAGTTCACATATGGTGTCCAGAGCACAGCTGGGAGCAGAGGGTGGTCTATAGCAGGCGGCAACGGTGAGAGACTTGTTTTTAGAGAGGTGGATTTTTAAAAGTAGAAGTTCAAATTGTTTGGGTACAGACCTGGATAGTAGGACAGAACTCTGCAGGCTATCTTTGCAGTAGATTGCAACAACGCCCCCTTTAGCAGTTCTATCTTGTCTGAAAATGTTGTAGTTTGGAATTAAAATTTCTGAATTTTTGGTGGTCTTCCTAAGCCAGGATTCAGACACAGCTAGAACATCCGGGTTGGCAGAGTGTGCTAAAGCAGTGAAAAGAACAAACTTAGGGAGGAGGCTTCTAATGTTAACATGCATGAAACCAAGGCTATTACGGTTACAGAAGTCATCAAAAGAGAGCGCCTGGGGAATAGGAGTGGAGCTAGGCACTGCAGGGCCTGGATTCACCTCTACATCGCCAGAGGAACATAGGAGGAGAAGAATAAGGGTACGGCTAAAAGCAATAAGAATTGGTCGTCTAGAACGTCTGGAACAGAGAGTAAAAGGAGGTTTCTGGGGGCGATAAAATAGCATCAAGGTATAATGTACAGACAAAGGTATGGTAGGATGTGAGTACAGTGGAGGTAAACCTAGGTATTGAGTGATGAAGAGAGAGATAGTGTCTCTAGAAACATCATTGAAACCAGGAGATGTCATTGCATGTGTGGGTGGTGGAACTAATAAGTTGGATAAGGTATAGTGAGCAGGACTAGAGGCTCTACAGTGAAATAAGCCAATAAACACTAACCAGAACAGCAATGGACAAGACATATTGACATTAAGGAGAGGCATCCTTAGTCGAGTGATCAAAAGGGTCCAGGGAGTGGAGAGGTTGGTTTGGGGGTCACGGCGATTTAGACAGCTAGCCAGGACATCGGTAGCAAGCTAGCATAGGATGGAGGTCTGTTGTTAGCCACCTCTTGCGTTCCGTCAGTAGATTAGTGGAGTTCCGTGTTGTAGAGGGGATTAGTCCAAATCACACAACAACAAAAAAATAAAAACAATAGATATAGTTATAGAGGCCCAAGAAGAAACATGTTAATAATAAAAATAAATAAATTGTCCGATTGTCTATTCTGAGAGCATCCGGTAAGACAGCTAACGGTTAGCAGGCCGCAGATGGGCATTCAGGTAACGTCGCGACGGAGGAGCCAGCCGGATCTCCTTCGGGTAGATAACGTCGGCAGTCCAGTTGTGAAGGCCCGGAGGGGCTCCGTGTAGGCAGTAAAACGGGTCCGGATAGGTGACTGCAGCCCAGGAGTGATTGACGGAGCTCAGGAGTGGTTGACGGAGCTCGCTAGCTCCGGAGTAATTGATGTTTGCTCCGGAATCGACGAAAGCAGATAGACACACGGATAGCAGCCAGCTAGCTGTGAGATCCGGGAGTGAATGTCCAGAGAGCAGTTGAAATCAAGGGACATGGAGAGAAAAAATCGGTCCGGTATGTTCCGTTCCGAGCCGCGCTGCGCCGTACAAAACTGGCGATAGATTTTCGACTTTGCCTTCACCAAAGTACTCTTTCTCTGGCTGTCTTCAGTTATCTATCCAGTCTTTCTTTATGGTTCCTGCCTTGATTTCCTCAATCACATTTCCTCCCCTTTCTCCTGCCCCACCCACCTTCCCTCCTCACCCTCTTCCCCTCTCTCTAGTTTGTTTTGGTGCTGCTCCCCAGGGCCTCTGTGTAATGTGGTTACCTCGTCACCTGTACCACATCTCTGAGGTGCGTTGTTTGTGTTGCTGTTCCAGAGATATTTGTCTTTGTTTGTGTTTCTCTATGAATCCCTGGACACAGACTGAACCATGTGTCACTGAGTAAGATGTAGCATTATCAGCAAGGGTGACTTCAGTGGCAGAATTGACCTTTCTCCCTTCTGTACATGTAGCAAGGCATTCACTCACATTCCCACATACTGCTGCTCACTTAAACCCATTATTGTTGCTGTAAAGGCCCTGGTATGACAGATAAGGACTAAGCTATATACGCCATCGATCTCGGGAAGCTGATCAACGTAAAGTGGCAACACTCTTTCTCTCTCTTGTTCTCTCTCGTTCTTTCTCTCCCTCTCACCCCTCCTGTTCTGTGCTCAGTTTAGCCTCATTCCAATTTTCCAACCACCATTTTTTTTCTCTTGTAACTTATTTTTTGTTTGGGTCTCACAAAGGCTCTCTGAGCATTAATCTTTGAGCAGTTTAGACCGCTGTATAGTGAATAATGCAGGGCACAGTCCGATGCTCCCCAGGCGACTTCACCTTGCCTGAATGGATGAGTGCTCAAGCTGAACACACACACACATTCACCTTCTACACACCTTCTCCACAGGGAGCGTGGGAGTAACAACTCACAAACAGGAGGCAACATAGGATGTGTGTCATCTCCTTAAGCACATTTCTGTGTGTGTGGGTGTGTGTTTTTGTTTGTGCTGGGGGGTTGCCTTATTTTAAATTCAAAGCATCTATTCAATATCCAATAGCTCTTAAATGCCTGTAAGAAAGTTAAAGGCCACCCAGCATCCTCACCATTTGACCCTCTTCTGACCCTATGAATAAATTCAGAACTGGACGTGCCTGCCCTGAACAAATCTAATACCCATTATAACAACTTCAAAGATGTCCATTATACATTAAAGCAAAGTAACATTTGAGTGCTCTGCCTTTTCCTGGTAGCCTCATTAGGAAGACAACATCAAACGCTGAGGCGTTGTGGATAAACACTCAGGGAAGCTAATCCTCCCAATATATTCCGTCTTAGGCCTTCAGCAATAATCAAAGACCACAGGTAGGACAAGAACACATCTAGCACTGAGATTAGTAGAAGAGCTATGGAATGAAAGGAAGAAGATTGGAGTATAGAAGGGGAAACACACTTATTAACACAGGGGATCAAACATGCTCTCAGCTGGGAAGGCCCAGGAAGCTTGTCGAGCTAAGACTCATGAACACACGCACAACACAGGAAAACACAAACACACCCACAGCCACACACACCCACAGCCACAGCCACACCCACAGCCACAGCCACAGCCACACCCACAGCCACACCCACAGCCACACCCACAGCCACAAACACACACACACACACACACACACACACACACACACACACACACACACACACACACACACACACAGGAGGAAGGAGATAAATAACCTGTCTTCTACCTCAGTACCACAGGTGTGTCAATGCTCTTTAGAATGGATATATCATTAGCAATTCAGGCGTTTATAGTAAAGAAGAAAAATGTGAGTTTGAGGGATCATACAGGGTTTGTACCATTGTGTGTGTGTGTGTGTGTGTGTGTGTGTGTGTGTGTGTGTGTGTGTGTGTGTGTGTGTGTGTGTGTGTGTGTGTGTGTGTGTGTGTGTGTGTGTGTGAGCATGCGAGCTTGAGTGGCATGAGCAGTGGCAGTGTGCAGTGTGTGTGGCTGTGGGTGTGTGTGGCTGTGGGTGTGTTTGTGTTTTCCTGTGTGTGTGTGTGTGTGTGTGTGTGTGTGTGTGTGTGTGTGTGTGTGTGTGTGTGTTGTGTGGCTGTGGGTGTGGCTGTGGGTGTGGCTGTGGGTGTGGCTGTGGCTGTGGCTGTGGCTGTGGCTGTGGGTGTGGGTGTGGCTGTGGCTGTGGGTGTGTGTGGCTGTGGGTGTGTGTGGCTGTGGGTGTGTGTGGCTGTGGGTGTGTTTGTGTTTTCCTGTGTGTGTGTGTGTGTGTGTGTGTGTGTGTGTGTGTGTGTGTGTGTGTGTGTGTGTGGCTGTGGGTGTGTGTGGCTGTTGGTGTGTGTGTGTGAGCGTGTGAGCATGCGAGCTTGAGTGTACACCTGTCTGTGTGTGCACCGTGTACATGTGTGTGAGTTGGTGTTTCTGCTTAGTGTGTTATCTCTGAGTGAAAGAGCTTTAATATGACCTAGAGGAATTCCATTAGCTTCTCTACACGTGGAGCGTTTGCTCCAGATCTTCTTTCCATAGCCCTGACCTCTTGAGCTGGGGTCACACTGTCTGACACTCGTTTATAGTGTTGTGAATACCTCAGTCTGCTGCCCACACCTGCCTCTCTCTCTCTCTCTCTCTCTCTCTCTCTCCCCAATTTCCTCTCTCTATCTGTCTCTCTACTTCTCATACTGTCTTTGTCTGTCTCTCTCTTTGTATATATGTCTCTATCTATCTGTCTCTCTCTATCTGTCTCTTTATCTCTCTTTCCTTCTCTGTCTGCCGCTCTCTTTCTCTCTATTTCTACCTCTCTCTCTCTTTCTCTCTCTTTCTCTCCCTCCCTCCAGAGAGGAGGAGAGATGTCAGGAAGGAAAAATACCAAATAGAGCAAAGCATGCATCCAGTTGACCAACAAGCTCAGCACATTGGAGAGAGTCTGGGAAAGAGGGAGAGAGTCAGGGAAAGAGGGAGAGTGTCAGGGATAAAGGGAGTGTCAGGGAAATAGGGAGAGAGGGAGGGAAAGAGGGAACGAGAGAGGGAAAGAGGGAGAGAGGGAGGAAGTCAACATTCGGACAGATGACTTGGACCCCCTCCGAGTCTGCACTGCCCTCACTGTTTACACAGAGGAAGATTTGGGTTTCACACGTCACTGCTCATGCCTTTTTATGTGCAAAGTCACTGGCTCTGACTGAAATTGAACATCACTTGTTTGTGAGAGAGTCAAAGGTCCAGCATTTGATCTGTTGGTGGGAGTGCATGGGTGTGTATACACA
>NC_088409.1:33141694-33161694 GCF_034236695.1 Oncorhynchus nerka | reverse complement strand
AACCTGCCCTAACCTGCCCAACAACATCACAACTATCACTCTGGACCTGGTCCAACCTCCCCTAACCTGCCCAAAAACACCACATCTACCACTCTGGACCTGGTCCAACCTGCCCTAACCTCCCTAACCTGCCCAACAACACCACAACTACCACTCTGGACCTGGTCCAACCTACCCTAACCTGCCCTAACCTGCCCAACAACACCACAACTACCACTCTGGACCTGGTCCAACCTGCCCTAACCTGCCCTAACCTGCCCAACAACACCACAACTACCACTCTGGACCTGGTCCAACCTGCCCTAACCTCCCTAACCTGCCCAACAACACCACAACTACCACTCTGGACCTGGTCCAACCTACCCTAACCTGCCCTAACCTGCCCAACAACACCACAACTACCACTCTGGACCTGGTCCAACCTGCCCTAACCTGCCCAACAACACCACAACTACCACTCTGGACCTGGTCCAACCTGCCCTAACCTCCCCTAACCTGCCTCTACAACACCACAACTATCACTCTGGACCTGGTCCAACCTACCCTAACCTGCCATAACCTGCCCAACAACACCACAACTACCACTCTGGACCTGGTCCAACCTGCCCTAACCTGCCCAACAACACTACAACTACCACTCTGGACCTGGTCCAACCTGCCATAACCTGCCCAACAACACCACAACTACCACTCTGGACCTGGTTCAACCTGCCATAACCTGCCCAACAACACCACAACTACCACTCTGGACCTGGTTCAACCTGCCCTAACCTGCCCAACAACACCACAACTACCACTCTAGACCTGGACCAACCTGCCCTAACCTGCTTAACAACACCACAACTACCACTCTGGACCTGGACCAACCTGCCCTAACCTGCCCAACAACACCACAACTACCACTCTGGACCTGGTCCAACCTGCCCTAACCTGCTTAACAACACCACAACTACCACTCTGGACCTGGTCCAACCTGCCCTAACCTGCCCTAACCTGCCCAACAACACCACAACTACCACTCTGGACCTGGTCCAACCTGCCCTAACCTGCTTAACAACACCACAACTACCACTCTGGATCTGGTCCAACCTGCCCTAACCTGCCCAACAACACCACAACTACCACTCTGGACCTGGTCCAACCTGCCCTAACCTGCTTAACAACACCACAACTACCACTCTGGACCAGGTCCAACCTGCCCTAACCTGCCCAAGAACACCACAACTACCACTCTGGACCTGGTCCAACCTGCCCTAACCTGCCCAACAACACTACAACTACCACTCTGGACCTGGTCCAACCTGCCCTAACCTGCCCAACAACACCACAACTACCACTCTGGGCCTGGTCCAACCTGCCCTAACCTGCTTAACAACACCACAACTACCACTCTGGACCTGGTCCAACCTGCCCTAACCTGCTTAATAACACCACAACTACCACTCTGGACCTGGTCCAACCTGCCCAAGAACACCACAACTACCACTCTGGACCTGGTCCAATCTGCCCTAACCTGCCCAACAACACCACAACTACCACTCTGGGCCTGGTCCAACCTGCCCTAACCTGCCCTAACCTGCCCAACAACATCACAACTATCACTCTGGACCTGGTCCAACCTCCCCTAACCTGCCCAACAACACCACATCTACCACTCTGGACCTGGTCCAACCTGCCCTAACCTCCCCTAACCTGCCCAACAACACCACAACTACCACTCTGGACCTGGTCCAACCTACCCTAACCTGCCCTAACCTGCCCAACAACACCACAACTACCACTCTGGACCTGGTCCAACCTGCCCTAACCTGCCCTAACCTGCCCAACAACACCACAACTACCACTCTGGACCTGGTCCAACCTGCCCTAACCTCCCCTAACCTGCCCAACAACACCACAACTACCACTCTGGACCTGGTCCAACCTACCCTAACCTGCCCTAACCTGCCCAACAACACCACAACTACCACTCTGGACCTGGTCCAACCTGCCCTAACCTGCCCAACAACACCACAACTACCACTCTGGACCTGGTCCAACCTGCCCTAACCTCCCCTAACCTGCCTCTACAACACCACAACTATCACTCTGGACCTGGTCCAACCTACCCTAACCTGCCATAACCTGCCCAACAACACCACAACTACCACTCTGGACCTGGTCCAACCTGCCCTAACCTGCCCAACAACACTACAACTACCACTCTGGACCTGGTCCAACCTGCCATAACCTGCCCAACAACACCACAACTACCACTCTGGACCTGGTTCAACCTGCCATAACCTGCCCAACAACACCACAACTACCACTCTGGACCTGGTTCAACCTGCCCTAACCTGCCCAACAACACCACAACTACCACTCTAGACCTGGACCAACCTGCCCTAACCTGCTTAACAACACCACAACTACCACTCTGGACCTGGACCAACCTGCCCTAACCTGCCCAACAACACCACAACTACCACTCTGGACCTGGTCCAACCTGCCCTAACCTGCTTAACAACACCACAACTACCACTCTGGACCTGGTCCAACCTGCCCTAACCTGCCCTAACCTGCCCAACAACACCACAACTACCACTCTGGACCTGGTCCAACCTGCCCTAACCTGCTTAACAACACCACAACTACCACTCTGGATCTGGTCCAACCTGCCCTAACCTGCCCAACAACACCACAACTACCACTCTGGACCTGGTCCAACCTGCCCTAACCTGCCCAACAACACCACAACTACCACTCTGGATCTGGTCCAACCTGCCATAACCTGCCCAACAACACCACAACTACCACTCTAGACCTGGTCCAACCTGCCCTAACCTGCCCTAACCTGCTCAACAACACCACAACTACCACTCTGGACCTGGTCCAACCTGCCCTAACCTGCTTAACAACACCACAACTACCACTCTGGACCTGGTCCAACCTGCCCTAACCTGCTTAACAACACCACAACTACCACTCTGGACCAGGTCCAACCTGCCCTAACCTGCCCAAGAACACCACAACTACCACTCTGGACCTGGTCCAACCTGCCCTAACCTGCCCAACAACACTACAACTACCACTCTGGACCTGGTCCAACCTGCCCTAACCTGCCCTAACCTGCCCAACAACACCACAACTACCACTCTGGGCCTGGTCCAACCTGCCCTAACCTGCTTAACAACACCACAACTACCACTCTGGACCTGGTCCAACCTCCCCTAACCTGCCCAACAACACCACATCTACCACTCTGGACCTGGTCCAACCTGCCCTAACCTGCCCAACAACACAACAGCTACCACTCTGGACCTGGTCCAACCTGCCCTAACCTGCTTAACAACACCACAACTACCACTCTGGACCTGGTCCAACCTGCCCTAACCTGCCCAAGAACACCACAACTACCACTCTGGACCTGGTCCAACCTGCCCTAACCTGCCCAACAACACCACAACTACCACTCTAGACCTGGTCCAACCTGCCCTAACCTGCCCAACAACACTACAACTACCACTCTGGACCTGGTCCAACCTGCCCTAACCTGCCCTAACCTGCCCAACAACACCACAACTACCACTCTAGACCTGGTCCAACCTGCCCTAACCTGCCCAACAACACCACAACTACCACTCTGGACCTGGTCCAACCTGCCCTAACCTGCTTAACAACACCACAACTACCACTCTGGACCTGGTCCAACCTGCCCTAACCTGCTTAACAACACCACAACTACCACTCTGGACCTGGTCCAACCTGCCCTAACCTGCCCAACAACACCACAACTATCACTCTGGACCTGGTCCAACCTCCCCTAACCTGCCCAACAACACCACATCTACCACTCTGGACCTGGTCCGACCTGCCGTAACCTGCACAACAACACCACAACTACCACTCTGGATCTGGTCCAACCTGCCCTAACCTGCCCAAGAACACCACAACTACCACTCTGGACCTGGTCCAACCTGCCCTAACCTGCCCAACAACACCACAACTACCACTCTAGACCTGGTCCAACCTGCCCTAACCTGCCCAACAACACTACAACTACCACTCTGGACCTGGTCCAACCTGCCCTAACCTGCCCAACAACACCACAACTATCCCTCTGGACCTGGTCCAACCTCCCCTAACCTGCCCAACAACACCACATCTACCACTCTGGACCTGGTCCAACCTGCCCTAACCTGCCCAACAACACCACAGCTACCACTCTAGATCTGGTCCAACCTGTCCTAACCTGCCCAACAACACCACATCTACCACTCTGGTCCTGGTCCGACCTGCCCTAACCTGCCCAACAACACCACAACTACCACTCTGGACCTAGTCCAACCTGCCCTAACCTGCCCAACAACACCACAACTACCACTCTAGACCTTGTCCAACCTGCCCTAACCTGCCCAACAAAACAACAACTACCACTCTGGACCTGGTCCAACCTGCCCTAATCTGCCCAACAACACCACAACTATCACTCTAGACCTGGTCCAACCTGCCCTAACCTGCACTAACCAGCCCAACATCACCACAACTACCACTCTGGACCTGGTCCAACCTGCCCTAGCCTGCCCAACAACACCACAACTACCACTCTAGACCTGCCCTAAACCTGCCCAACACACCACAACTACCACTCTAGACCTGGTCCAACCTGCCATAACCTGCCCAACAACACCACAACTACCACTTTAGACCTGGACCAACCTGCCCTAACCTTCCCAACAACATCACAACTACCACTCTGGACCTGGTCCAACCTGCCCTAACCTGCCCAACAACACCACAACTACCACTCTAGACCTGGACCAACCTGCCATAACCTTCCCAACAACATCACAACTACCACTCTGGACCTGGTCCAACCTGCCCTAACCTGCCCTAAGCTGCCCAACAACACCACAACTACCACTCTGGACCTGGTCCAACCTGCCCTAACCTGCCCAACAACACCACAACTACCACTCTAGACCTGCCCTAACCTGCCCAACAACACCACAACTACCACTCTGGACCTGATCCAACCTGCCCTAACCTGCCCTAACCTGCTCAACATCACCACAACTTCCACTCTAGATCTGGTCCAACCTGCCATAACCTGCCCAACAACACCACAACTACCACTCTGGACCTGGTTCAACCTGCCCTAACTTGCCCAACAACACCACAACTACCACTCTGGACCTGGTCCAACCTGCCCTAACCTGCCCGACAACACCACAACTACCACTCTGGACCTGGTTCAACCTGCCCTAACCTGCCCTAACCTGCCCTAACCTGCTCAACAACACCACAACTATCACTTTGGACCTGGTTCAACCTGCCATAACCTGCCCAACAACACCACAATTACGACTTTGGACCTGGTTCAACCTGCCCTAACCTGCCCAACACACCACAACTACCACTCTAGACCTGGTCCAACCTGCCATAACCTGCCAAACAACACCACAACTACGACTTTGGACCTGGTTCAACCTGCCCTAACCTGCTCAACAACACCACAACTACCACTCTGGACCTGGTCCAACCTGCCCTAACCTGCTCAACAACACCACAACTACCACTCTGGACCTGGTCCAACCTCCCCTAACCTGCCCAACAACACCACAACTACCACTCTAGACCTGGTCCAACCTACCCTAACCTGCCCAACAACACCACAACTACCACTCTGGACCTGGTCCAACCTGCCCTAACCTGCCCTAAGCTGCCCAACAACACCACATCTACCACTCTGGACCTGGTCCAACCTGGTCCAACCTGCCCAACATCCAAACAAAACCAGGACTCAGAACCACCACACCAGACCTGGTCCAATAACCTTCCCCACACACCCCAACAACACCAGTTCTACCAATCTAGAGCTGGACAAACCTACTCAAACATCCCCCAACAACACCAAAACTACGAGTCTGGACATGGGCCAGCCTCCACCACATCCCAACAAAACCAGGGCTCAGAACCACCACACTCTGGACCTGGGCCAGACTCCTCCAGACTAGCCTACAGCACCAGCCCAGTTCTGCTCAGAACACCATGGGTTGATCTGAATCAGACTGAGTAAACATGAATCCAGATAAAGATGCTATACAGTAAATCTGTTTTTATTATGGGAGATTACAGTCTAATGTGTGATTTGCAACAAATGACTCTGGTTTTTTATTGAGCCCTTCATAATCACAGTTTAGAAGATATAAATCAAATGCACTGTGCAATGACCATAATGACATGTCCAAACTGGTTTATAAAGTACATTGTTTAATTCAAATAGGATCATTCATTCATTAATGTGTTCAGTCATTCAGTCATTCATTGAGACAGTCATTCATTCTAGCAGAATCACCAGTCAAACAGGCTCCCCAGAGTTCTTCAGATAACTGGAACTAAAAAGGTCAGCTCAAAACCAGACTTTAATGTTCTGTAATGGTATTATAATAGCATTATCCCCCTGAGCTGCTCAAATGATATGTTGCTGTTAGAGATCAGAGATAATGCCAAATGTGGATTTAATACCCAAGAACAGATGAGGCCAATAACAGATGAGGCCACTATAGAACACTACAAAACATCTATAGAAACTGAAAACTAAATATAGATTGATAGATGGACAAATGTTGCTGGGTCCCCAAAAGGATTGGTTAAGTGGGGATTCTGTGTGTGAACTTCTCCTACAGACTGTGTTTTTACTATGACATCTAACTGACATTTAGCTTTGGGCACACCACAGGGCTATTTGGTCAGCTAGAATAAGTTATTTTAAGAGGTCATGATTGCTGTCACCGTTTTTCCTCAATATAGGCTTACTGTGACGCCTGCTCCCGCTCCCCCTCCCTGGCGCTCGAGGGCGCCAGGCTACCCATCTTTACACGCACCTGTCACCATCATTTCGCGCAGCAGCGCTCATTGGACTCACTTGGACTCCTTCCCGTGGTTGATTTCCCCTGTTTATCTGTCGGTTCCTCGGTGGTGTTCCCTGTGTCCATTCAGACGCTGTTCCTGTTCTGTTTCATGTCCGTCCGTTATTAAACCTTCACTCCCTGTACCTGCTTCTCATCTCCTGCGTCGATCCTTTCACTTACATTATGTGCATGATTAAATAGGCATAAGCTCCATTTACTATAAAAAAAAATAAGAATCATGGTATGGGAAGAAAACCTTACTGGGATTTGCATAGATTTGCATTTGAAATAGCCTTATGTTAATTTGCATGTCATTACGTTATTACGTTATGATTCTCTCATTATTCAGAATCTGTGTTGTAAAGGTTTACAGAACACAACAGTCCGTTACTCCCTGCAGTCCAACCAAGCCATTTGTATTAGTTCAGCTGCCACCGCAGCTACTTTCTCCACAAACGTATCCTGGTCATATCTGTCGACTTTGGCTCTAACTGTAGGTAATTCAAGCACAACGAGCCCCTGAAAACGCTCTCTGAGCCAGTCTCAGTCTACTGTATTGTTGGAGTAGAGTAGACTCTGAGCCTAGTGGTAGATGTTGGAGGTGAAGTGTGGCTCCAAACATGGGCTGAAATTTCCCATCCCGAGAGAGAGAGAGAGAGAGAGAGAGAGAGAGAGAGAGAGAGAGAGAGAGAGAGAGAGAGAGAGAGAGAGAGAGAGAGAGAGAGAGAGAGAGAGAGAGAGAGAGAGAGAGAGAGAGAGAGAGAGAGAGAGAGGAGGGAGGAGAGGAGAGAGAGAGAGAGGAGAGGGAGGGAGGGAGGGAGGGAGGGGGAGGGAGGGAGGGAGGGAGGGAGGGAGGGAGGGAAAGGGAGGAGAGAGGGGGGTGGATGAAGAGAAAGGCAGAGAGGGATGACTGTCCATGCAATTTTTGTCTGTCTTAAATAGATTTGCATTTGAAATAGCCTGATGTCAATTTTCATGTCATTACGTTATGATTCACCCATTATTCAGAATCTGTGTTGTATAGGTTTCCAGAACACGACAATCCGTTACTCCCTGCAGTCAAACCAAGCCATTATGAGATGTGTGTTTTTATGTAATTTTTATTAGTTCAGCTGCCACCGCAGCTGCTTTCCCCACAAACGTGTCCTGGTCGTATCTGTCGACTTTGACTGTAACTGTAGATAATTCAAGCACAAAGAGCCTGTGAAAACGCTCTCTCAGCCAGTCGTAAATGTCATTCACCATCGGGCTGCAGAAAGGCTTTGATTTTCCCTGAAATGTGATTGCTCTGAAAGGCACAGCTAAAAGAGTCTTGTTTGGCCAGACTGTGGTTGGCAAGCCTTTTGGGAATGTATTTTGGTACATTGTCAACATGAGGTTACTGAAAAATACCTATCTTTAATCTGTGTGTAGGCCCATGTTCTGAATGGCTTGTATAGCTGGAGTAGAGTAGACTCTGAGCCTAGTGGTAGATGGGGGGGGGGGGTTCACATGCAGTCCTGCAGCTACAGTGCCAAGGTGAGTGTTGTCTCTCATAACAGACATAAAAGGCAGGGACAGAACAAGAGCTGTATATTGACTACTTCTTCACTGCTGAAACCTATTCAGGCTTCTGTAACTCTTAGTTACTGTAAAAGGCAATGCACACTAGCTTGCTGATAATTTTGGCTAACATATTTGTGTTACTAAAGCGGCAAACTTAAAATGTGTACTTTACACCGTACACTATCACAGGTTGTTGAGTGGTTTGCAGCGTTTTTTATATGGTTGTTTACATGTTGCATTGATTTGGTCAAAGCCATTTGAGAATGCTAGGACAGGGACTCATGTCCCTGAAAACATGATTTGGCAACATAGGTTCCTGAGTGGCGCAGCGGTCTAAGGCACTGCCTCTCAGTGCTTGAGGTTCAAATCCAGGCTGTATCACAACCGGACGCGATTGGGAGTCCCATAGGGCGGCGCCCAATTGGCCCAGCGTCGTCTGGGTTTGGCTAGTGTAGGCCGTCATTGTAAATAAGAATTTGTTCTTAACTGACTTGCCTAGTTAAATAAAGGTAAAAAAAAATGTCTCAGCCATAGCCTACGACCCTGCACCTATTGGACCTTATCTTGCCCCTGTGCCTACCTTCACCTCCCTTCCCCGTGAGACACAAAGGTACACTTTGACAGGTACATGACAGCCTTCGACATCTCTGTGTGCCTGGCAGATATCTCAGCTTGGATTTCGGACCTCAACCTCGACAAGACGGAGCTGCTTTTCCTTATGGGGAAGGCCTGCCGCTCAAAGACCTCTCCACCACCTCTCCACTCCACGGTGTCCCAGAGTACAAATAACCTTGTTGTGACCCTGGACAACACCCTGTCATTCTCTACAAACACCAAAGCAGTGATTCTTGCAGGTTCATGCTCTACAACTTCCGTAAAGTACGACCCGACCTCACACAGGAAGTGCTGCAGCTCCTGATCCAGGCATTTGTCATCTCCCGTCTGGACTACCGGAACTCGCTGTTGGCTGGGCTCCCCGCTTGTGCCATCAAATCCCTGCAACATATTCAGAACGCTGCAGCCCACCTGGTGTTAAACTTTCCCAAGTTCTCCCATGTCACCCTGCTCCTCAGCACCCTCCGCTGGCTTCCAGTCAAAGCTCGCATCCATTACAAGACCATGGCACTTGCAGCAAGAGGACTTGCCCCTCCCTACCTTCAGGCTATGCTTCAGGTTATGCTCAAACCCTTACAACCCAACCTGAGTACACCATTCTGCTACCTCTTATTTCTTAGCCCTTCCACCCCTATGGGAGGGCAGCTCCCACTCAGGACAGTTGATTCCCTGCACATTTTCAAAAACATCTGAAACCCTACCTCTTCAAATAGTATCTTAAATAATCCCAAAGCACCCCCCAGCACCCCCCCCCCCCCAAAAAAAAAGCATTTTGTGAACTAACACTGGCACTTCACTCTTTTACCTCTTACTAGCTCTGACTTTGCTACTTTATTAAAGTAAAATGCACTTCCTATTACTGTGATATGTAGTTGTCCCACCTAGCTATCTGAAGATGAATGAACTAACTGTAAGTCACTCTGGATATGAGCATTGGCTACATGACAATAACAACCAATGTAAATGATGACAGAACCTCTTGTCAATAGCTATCATCCAGGGGGATGTCAAACCAGTGGTAATTGTGCATTCATATAGGGGCATGGGGTACATATGTTTAATATGAATATAATAAGCCTCCTGATGTCAACAGAGCACTCTAGAAATATTGTTAATTAGATAAATAGCCTAAACTACCTGTAATTTACTGGATGGATGTAAACTACTCAAACGGCAGATGTGTGTTATTGGAGCAGAATTAATCTATTCAAAGCTTCCAATTCCCGCCCCCTTAAAACAGCGAACCTCCTATGCATAAATTTAAAAAGTCCACCCACTTGGAGGCGCGCGGGGAGAGCCATGGGATGCCTCAAGAAATGGAATCTCCCATTTGAGCTACAAGTATTGGCTAGTCTATTTTGCAACCACTGATCGGGATATTGGACAATAATCTGCGCAAAATCTGGTTGGATACATATAGCCTACCCCTGAGTCACTTTCCGTTGCTAGGCTACTCTTACCTAATGTAGCAGGCGTAAAGGCTACTCCGAACAGCTCCATCACGGAGCGACTAAATGTGCCATTTGGCAAGTGTAGGCTAGAGCACGTGCAGCTTGACTAGTGCATTTGGAACTCAGATAGGGTGTGTGTGTGTGTTTTAATTACGCATGTGCGCACTTGATATTGATGTGTAGACACTCAATTTATCTTCGATTCGGATTCAACTATAGTTGCATCACATTGGTTACTTTAGACAAGACACCTATAGCTTCGTAAGGAAATAATAATCGTTTGAAATGCCATGCGTAATTGCATCCAAGCATCGAAACAGTTGTTATTTAAGCTACATAATATGATTTTACTAAATATATTGGCGAATTCCAATAAATGAAAACGCAGCAAGAACTTAATCATGTCCTGAATAGATATTGCTTTGTAAAGAATATTTCGATAAATCTACAAAACACAGTTGATTAAGAAAGGCACACTCTTTCGACAAAAAAACCCCCATCACTCACCTCTCTCTTCTCTCTCCTGCGTTGTCTTGCATATTTCTCACCCCCAGCCCTCGTTGCTGTGGCTTATTCACATCGGTGTGTCACCCACGCATTGCTCCGACTCCATCTCCAGAAGGGGGCTGCTGGGTATATTGCGTTTGTGACGAATCCCAGGGCTTCAAAGACTGAAACCAGGTCCAGCACCCGGACCGTAGACACACCGGCAAGGACACTCCAAACTGGGATGAACGATGGATGCTGCCCAAACGCGCACACTGGAATCAAGACAACACACCAGGAGCTATCCTGATTTTACGCTTTCTTAGACTTTCACTTCACCTGGCGCCTGTGTCGATCGAAGCCAGCGAAATTGGAGAATAACTTGATTACAATGCTTCTACAATAAATTGGGATTTAAAAATATAGATTTTGAGAGCATCTCTTCAGAAACAGGGGGACCTTTTAATTTGGATCGAAATACTGTTAAAATCTACTTGGACTGGATTTGTATTCATTTTACTCATAGGAACTTTGGAATAAAGCAGTTTTGAATTGCAGGTATTCTCAGACTTGTTCATTTCATCAAAGTATCTACATTAGGCTATAAATCGGCTACGCGCTCTTGAAATAATAAGTACAACGAACTTATTTGAATCAAGCTTGTGGAATTGTTGATTGTCTCTCGAAAGCATTGGAGCTTGGAACACGGAAGATATGCTTCAATGGAACTGTTAACCTTTTCAAGGTAAATATTAGTTTCATTTAATATATAGACACCTCAAAGTAACGAGTTATTTTCTTGCAACTGAATGTGCTATGTCAATAACATAGTGTTATATTAACCCGACATGGGATCCTGTGCTTCTCGCATCTTCCCTTGAGGCAATGTGTTTTTAAGAATGAAACATTTGTGTTTGATAACATATTTATTGAATTTATTTCGCAACACCATGGTTTTAAGGTAATTCTCGTTGATGACAGACTCGCGGCAAAGCCGATGCGCTGGTCGGCAGTTTCAGGCAGGCAAGGGAGAGAGAAAATATCCGTCACTCATCACATCAACTTCTTCTAAACCCACTGGGCATTGCTCTTCCTTCCGTTCTGGTCCCTCTCAATTCGATTACTATAAGCTGTACAGCTTTGGAAATGGAAAATAGGGCCAGATGAATTTGCTCCGAGTAGCTTTTAGTGATCCCGTTGTGGATTTATGCAGTATCAACATGTCAAACAGACGCGCTCAAGGAATCACAGCGCGCCCAACTCCTAGCGCCCTCACGGCGGCGGCGGGCTCTAGTAGGTTAGTCGCTGTCCAAGGTACCTATCCACTATCTCCGAAAGACTGGATAGCAAAGTCACCACAACGAATATCTACTGTGATTTCATGGGTTTAACCAAACCATGGTATTTGTTTTTGATCAAATCAAATGGACCTTTCCGGGATACAAATATGGCAAATGTTTTATATGATTTTTGAGATGCGTTTGTTGTGCATATTGATTGTTTCTCTAGATTTCTGTTATTATCTGCCTTCTTTGTCTAGGGAAGGAATACCTCGAGGGCTTTTTTCCCCTTCTACCCGCGTTCCCTTGTCTCTGCGTTTGGAAGTAACTGCACATCGATAGACATGTAGCTCTCCATGTCGTGGAAAAATGCATTATTTCAGAACTCTACTCCACTTTTAAACTCTACATTTTCTTTATTTACTCACATGTTCAATAGTCCTTACTTAGTAGCACATTATTTATTATAACAATATAGGCTATCCTATCCCTATATGCAGAATAAAATAACTTGCTGATGTTTTCCGTTATTGTTATTCAGCCTGTGTTGATTTATGTGGCCATAACTTATAGCGACGTGGCTTGTAGTGAAAATGTGATACATTGTGATTCTACATGTTGGTAACGCAGTCATGCTCTCTCTGCTTTGTGGAGCAGTAGTCACTGAACACTTCGGGACGAGCGTGTGATGTGCAACTGAAGCTTCTGTATTAATACAGTGTTTCCCCTATTCCTAAATAGCACTATTGGCCGGCATAAATAATACAACAATATCCTCCCCTATAGGGAAATACGTAGGATGGTTTTAATATTTTCACCTAACCGCTTCTGGTGAAACTGCCCCCTATTTCCACCCCCTTGACTCACGTGAACGCTAAATGTCTCCGGACCAAGTATCCTTCCCCTTGTGTAGGGTTAAATGAAGCGTTAACAGCAGAGTGATCGAAAAGACAGAGACGGGGAGAGGACTATTTGCAGGAGCCTATTCGGTTCAATGCGCTCCGTGCTTTACTGAAAGGATGTCTCTTTGAGAACAGAGCGAGAAAGGCAATTGAAGTGTGTGTGTGTGTGTGTGTGTGTGTGTGTGTGTGTGTGTGTGTGTGTGTGTGTGTGTGTGTGTGTGTGTGTGTGTGTGTGTGTGTGTGTGTGTGTGTGTGTGTGACATAAAATAGATCAGATCATAGGTTAAAGTGATTGAGACTGGGAACCTGAAAATATTTGCGCATGGATTTGGGGGTTGAGGATAAGAGTTAAACAGGAAGTTCCGTCTTCTTACCGTAGGGGGGAGTCTACAGACACTCAATCCACTCCGCGGGGACGTCGGGACTAACGGAGCATTGCAGCGCTAGAAATGATTCCCGAGCACCGGGTGGGGTTTTTACGGGATCTCCTCGGTGAAACGGAGCGAGTTGTATCTGTGTAAAGACGCGTGTAGCCTAACCCTGTTCCTCCCGTGTTTTAAATAGCAGTAAAGGTGTGAGATACTTCAACAGGTGAAGATCCACGATGCATGAAAGGCCCTGTTGAACAAAGCATTAATATTTCATACACGTTCCTATTCTTTTTCAGTTGTAACAATATGGATTAAATCTGTGGGCTTAGTAGCCTTGTAATGACACATCTTGATGCCTGTCCTTGCCTCACCATTCAACATTCTCTACATTATTTTGGGACTACCACACCACTTTCAAGGAATTCAGGGATATCAGATAGTGTCTGGTCAAAGGCCTGTAAGAGTAGGACTGGCCACACAGACCCTGCAGCCACTGATATTAGTCTACTATGAGTCTTTTAGAAGACACAGGGATTATAAATAGGCCTAGCCTCCACAGGAGCCTCCTGACTGGCAGGCAGGCAATCTTTGAGTCACGGACAGACCGGGCCGAGCAAGCACAGCACACAGGCCCTTTGAGAAGCAACCATGCATGTCTTTTAACCTAGAAGTCCTCCTTTGTTTTTGTATCTCGTATCCAAGCCGCATCTGCAAATACTATGGTCCCAACCTCTCCCTTCCCTTCTCCTCTTTTCACTCTCTTCTCCTCCCTCTCTTTTCCTCTCCTCCTCCCTCCATCAGCCCTTGGCCTTACATAAACCTGGTGTGTCTCAACCTCAGTGCCACCACACGCAACCTGAAATGGAAAACACACGGTGGGATACAGACACGAGAGGGAAGAAGAAACAGAGACGTAGGGATTGAAATAGAGGAGAGACATGAGGGGAAGAAAGAGAAAGAGAGAGATAAAAGGTGGATTAAAGGCAAGCGAGAGAGCGAGGGACCATAGAGAGAGTGTTTATGATGGAGACAGGCATACCCATTCTGCTCTCTTTGTCTGACACACACACACACACACACACACACACACACACACACACACACACACAGAAATAGACACCCTAGAGAGAAACACAAATCTCCCTCCTCTTTAATGTTGGTGGTAATGGTTTAGTGACAGGACAGTAGAGAGTTCCATCGCCGCGAGCGTTTTACTCTTGGAGGTAACTGCCCAGATCATGCCTGTCCATTGGCTCGCCTAATTAGTGTCTAAAATAGGGGCTAGGGTTGCTGGGTGATGAGGCCTAGCCAACATGCATCGTGAGGACGCAGGGCCAGGGAGGGGAACTCAGGGCGAGGCCACGCAACAGTTACAAAGTCCACACGTTACACTATGAGACTGACCAACGACTGATCAGATTGATCATCATCTGCACATGTATTACTCCAGTATTAATGCTAAATTGTAATTATTTTCACCTGTATGGCCTATTTATTGCCTTCCTCCCTACTCTTCTACATTTGCACACACTACATAGATCCTTTTATTTGTATTTTCTTTTGTGTTATTGACTGTACGTTTGTTTATGTGTGACTCTGTGTTGTTGTTTTTGTCGCACTGCTTTGCTTTATCTTGGCCAGGTCGCAGTTGTAAATGAGAAGTTGTTCTCAACTGGCCAACCTGGTTAAATAAAGGTGAAATAAATCAAATAAAAACGAGGCTCACTAACTCTGACCGTCAACACAACATCACACAGAGTGATGATATCCATACTTTGAGACAGACATGCTTGTTTGTGTTTTCGTGTTTGGGCCTGTTGTGTGAACCAGTCGTAAGGCTTTCTCATTAAACATTTACCCGTCTCTGATGCTAGCTCTCCATCACGCAAGGATAGAGTCTTCAGTTGGCACATCACTGGGCTTGTAGTGTGTTTTGGAGCAAATCATTCTATATATTGAAGCATTATGAGCTCAGAGGAAAAGAGAAGTAGCGTTGTTATAAACTGTATGCCAATGAATGTTTTTGTTTTTAATGAATTGGATCTCACTTTCTCTTTCATGTTCTGCTACAGCTGATCAAACAGGCTCTGAACTGCATGGCAGTAAGACATGGTATTGAATTAGTAGGAGTTATTTTGCCTGCTATGTTTTTTACTTGGTGTTTAATGGGGGTGAGAAGGGAATGAGGTCGAGAGAAACACCCTCACACCTCTTATATATATATGTGTGTGTGTGTGTGTGTGTGTGTGTGTGTGTGTGTGTGTGTGTGTGCGTGCGTGCGTGCGTGCGTGCGTGCGTGCGTGCGTGTGTGCGTGTGTGCGCGTGTGTGCATGTGTGCATGTGTGTGTGTGTGTGTGTGTTTGTGTGTGTGTGTATCCATGCTGAATGTGCATTTGTAATGAGCCCCTAAGACAGAATGTACACTTGAGCCATGCATCATTATATCCCTCCAATACAAAGTGATGCTTTGTTAGAAAACCCTTTTTAGACTAAGTTTTAGACTACTGACAACAAGTTTGTGCATCTGTTAGGGGTTGCTGTTAGTGTGAGTAATTGTAATGTAAAATAAAATCAAGGTTAAAGTTGTAGCCTTGTTGCAACAGCCAGAAGGCATGTAGGCAGGAGTACAGGGTTTGAAGGAGAGAAATGACACAGACATTAGACACACAGAGACAGACACAGGCATGCTCTCTCTCTCTCTCTCTCTCTCTCACACACACACACACACACACACACACACACACACACACACACACACACACACACACACACACACACACACACACACACACACACACACACACATTCACACATTCACACATTCACACACACATACTGTACACAGATGCTCTGGCATAGAACTCACAGATGGCTGTCTTTCTGCTTCCTCCACAGTTTTCTTTCATGGGTTGTGACCTTCTGTTTGGGTAGAGAACAGCCCAGAATGTCACTTCTACTGGATGGGTTTTTTACATTCAGCTATCTGTATTTTAGCTTTATGTAGATGTGGACTGTTTAAGATTCATTTTGAATGCAACTTTTTCACAAATTGTGGTTATACAGGATATGTGGCTACTGTGTCTACATTAGAGGTACATTTCAATTTTAATTTCCGTTTTACAAATTGCAATTCTGTTTGTTCATATTGGTTGTTGTTTTTTTCTGAAAAATAAATATGAATTATTCTTACTAGCTTTCATTTAGTTTGAAAACCCCAATAATAAAAGACAGGTTATTGGATCCAATGATTTCTCCCCACTCTGTCTGTATACACCATGATGAGAACAAGGCATGGTTGTGCTTTGATCTCGAGTCCCATAGATAGTCATCTGTATCAGAGACCACATCTCCGTGAGTCTCCATCCAATCCCCTCTGATTCCTCTATGAGCTAGTTAGCCTAGCGTCAACACAGGAACTCATCAGAGGTACCTCTATTCTCCACTCTAATTGGTTGCCTGAGCAACATGGTATCATTAAAATCATTCAAATGCTGAAAGCTGTATCATTAGAAAAATGTCAAAATGCTGAAAGCTGTTGTACAAAGGATCAAAGAATCTGTTTATATTTTTGGAAGTTGGCATCTAGTGTACTTCACTTTCATATAGCAGAGAATTCATTTGTTAGTGGAGGATTCATTTGATAGTGGACTTGAAAGTGAGTAGGGTTGCAAAATTCCTGTAATTTTCAATACATTCCCTGGTTTTCCCCACATGGTTTATTTGAGCTTGTACACATTCACAGCTGACAGCTGAATTACAGTATAGAGACAAAAGGAAAGAAAAATAAGATTTTAGGGGGAAATAAAGAGTTGATATAGATAAAAATTGAATTAGCATACATGTCTGATTGTGTGACATAGTATGTTATGAAGTTCTACGTCTTAATATTGATATTTATAATATATACAGAATATGCTATTTCTTGATAGGGTTGTCCTGAAGGTTGGGTGCTGTTTTTGTATGTTGGGTGTCCTTTGGGCATCATACACTCTACATTAGTGAGGGGCACTGTCAGCCACATGCATTGTCTTTGACCTTATTCTCTGTAGATCTTCTATATTCTATCCTGACAAAATATACAGTTTCAGTTTCAATGGACACAGTACTTTATCAATCCCCATAGTGGGAATCTGTTTGATAATTTAATGTTGTCAATACGTAAGGCGCTGCTCTGCATGGTTTTACAGGCGACTGTTCTACGAGATGGGTATCATGCTGTGTAAATGTGCTTAGAAAACCCAATAATAAAAGACAGGCAATTGGAACCAATGATTTCTCCCCACTCTGTCTGTATACACCATGATGAGAACAAGGCATGGTTGTGCTTTGATCTCGAGTCCCATAGATAGTCATCTGTATCAGAGACCACATCTCCGTGAGTCTCCATCCAATCCCCTCTGATTCCTCTATGAGCTAGTTAGCCTAGCGTCAACACAGGAACTCATCAGAGGTACCTCTATTCTCCACTCTAATTGGTTGCCTGAGCAACATGGTATCATTAAAATCATTCAAATGCTGAAAGCTGTATCATTAGAAAAATGTCAAAATGCTGAAAGCTGCTGTACATAGGATCAAATAATCTGTTTATCTTTTTGGAAGTTGACATGGAGTCTACCTCACTTTCCTATAGCGGATGGTTTAAAGTGAGTAGGGTTACAAAATTCCTGGAACCGTCATTAAATCCTCTGTTTTTTCTTCTTCAGAAATCCCAGATGGAGGTTTCCCGGTATGAGGAGGGAATAACCAGGAAGTCCGAAGTCCTCCGAACAGGATCTCTGGGAAACAGAATTTTTTGAAAGTTCCAGGAATTTTGTTAACCCTAAAAGTGAGTGTTATTATAGGCTGCTGGTGTTTTAATCTTGTCCATATTGGAATTATAACACTGAGTGGTAGCACTCAGAATCACACTTACTTCCACATGTTGCAACAGAAAAGAGAAGATAAGGATGTAGTAAGGTTTATTTGAGCTTGTACACATTCACAGCTGAAAGCTGAATTACAGTACCCAGTCAAAAGGAAATAAAAAAAAAAAGATTTTAGGGGGAAACAAAGAGTTGATATGGTTCAAAATTGAATTAGCATAAACATCTGATCGTGTGACATAGTATGTTATGATGCTCCATGTCTGAATACTGCTGTAAATAAGGTATTTCCGTTTTTTACTTGTAATATATTTGCAAAAAAAATCTAAAAAACTGTTTTCGCTTTGTCATCATGGGGTAATGTGTGTAGATCGTTGAGGGAAAACCTTTATTTAATCAATTTTAGAATGAGGCTGTAATGTAACAAAATGTGGAAAAAGTCAAGGCGTCTGAATACTTTCCAAATGCACTGATATATATATATTTGTGTGTGTGTGTGTGTGTGTGTGTGTGTGTGTGTGTGTGTGTGTGTGTGTGTGTGTGTGTGGCTGTCAGTGCCCCTTTTACCTTATTCTCTGTAGATCTTGTATATTCTATTCTGAAAAAAATATACAGTTTCAGTTTCAATGGACACAGTACTTTATCGATCCCCATAGTGGGAATCTGTTTGTTAATTTAATGTTGTCAATATGTAAGGCGCTGCTCTGCATGGTTTTACAGGCGACTGTTCTACGAGATGGGTATCATGCTGTGTAAATATGCTGTGCTTAGAAAAATCAGATGCTTAGCTGCTATTGTAGCGTCTGGTCTGTATAATCTGGAGTATGCACTGTTGGATAATCACAGCCGGGTTTTTCTTTTCCTTCTACATGTGTTTATGCAAGTTTATGCAGGCAACATTGAAAGTCCTGCAGTAATATCCCTATAATCATAGACCCATGCATCTCCCATCCCCACTCTCCTATTCTAGAGATTCCGAACAGATGTTAGCTAGCGCTCAGCTGCGGAAGGATTGTCATTATCATAAAAAAAGGCATAAAAAGCAGTCCCAACCAAACGGCCGTGTCGGGTCCAGAGTACATCTGTTAGTCATTTGTCTTCCAGTAGTTAATATGTTTAATACGTACTGCGTTTGTCTTCCAGTAGTTAATATGTTTACTACATACTGCGTTTGTCTTCCAGTAGTTAATATGTTTACTACATACTGCGTTTGTCTTCCAGTAGTTAATATGTTTACTACATACTGCATTTGTCTTCCAGTAGTTAATATGTTTACTACATACTGCATTTGTCTTCCAGTAGTTAATATGTTTACTACATACTGCGTTTATCTTCCAGTAGTTAATATGTTTACTACATACTGCGTTTGTCTTCCAGTAGTTAATATGTTTACTACATACTGCGTTTGTCTTCCAGTAGTTAATATGTTTACTACATATTGCATGTGTCTTCCAGTAGTTAATATGTTTACTACATATTGCATGTGTCTTCCAGTAGTTAATATGTTTACTACATATTGCATGTGTCTTCCAGTAGTTAATATGTTTACTACATATTGCATGTGTCTTCCAGTAGTTAATATGTTTACTACATAT
>NC_088409.1:33096694-33136694 GCF_034236695.1 Oncorhynchus nerka | reverse complement strand
AGAGTGTGGTTAGCTGGTCCCGTCTGAATGGTAATGAAGGAAGAGGAGGAGAGAGAGAGACCGTCTCAATAGAGCCCTTCAGTCCTGGACTGGAAACCTCTACTGCCTGCCTGCCTACATTCATGCCCACACACACACGCACGCACGCACACACGCACACACGCACACACAAAATCGCAGACCCATGGCGCCCAAGCTGAGTGGAGATTCCCACAGGACAGGGCTGCTCTGTGTGTCCTCATTGTGCCCTCTCTCTATTCCCAGACCTCTGGTCTCCCTGGTCTCTGTCTCTATTCCCAGGCCTCTGGTCTCCCTGGTCTCTATCTCTATTCCCAGACCTCTGGTCTCCCTGGTCTCTGTCTCTATTCCCAGACCTCTGGTCTCCCTGGTCTGTATCTCTATTCCCAGACCTCTGGTCTCCCTGGTCTCTATCTCTATTACCAGACCTCTGGTCTCTCTGGTCTCGCTCTCTATTCCCAAGCCTCTGGTCTCCCTGGTCTCTGTCTCTATTCCCAGGCCTCTGGTCTGCCTGGTCTCTGTCTCTATTACGAGACCCCTGGTCTCCCTGGTCTGTATCTCTATTCCCAGACCTCTGGTCTCCCTGGTCTCTATCTCTATTCCCAGACCTCTGGTCTCCCTGGTCTGTATCTCTATTCCCAGACCTCTGGTCTCCCTGGTCTTGGCCTCTATTCCCAGGCCTCTGGTCTCCCTGGTCTCTATCTCTATTACCAGACCTCTGGTCTCTCTGGTCTCGCTCTCTATTCCCAAGCCTCTGGTCTCCCTGGTCTCTGTCTCTATTCCCAGGCCTCTGGTCTGCCTGGTCTCTGTCTCTATTACGAGACCCCTGGTCTCCCTGGTCTGTATCTCTATTCCCAGACCTCTGGTCTCCCTGGTCTCTGTCTCTATTCCCAGACCTCTGGTCTCCCTGGTCTGTATCTCTATTCCCAGACCTCTGGTCTCCCTGGTCTTGGCCTCTATTCCCAGGCCTCTGGTCTCCCTGGTCTCTATCTCTATTCCCAGACCTCTGGTCTCCCTGGTCTCTGTCTCTATTCCCAGACCTCTGGTCTCCGTGGTCTCTGTCTCTATTCCCAGGCCTCTGGTCTCCCTGGTCTCTATCTCTATTCCCAGACCTCTGGTCTCCCTGGTCTCTGTCTCTATTCCCAGACCTATGGTCTCCCTGGTCTGTATCTCTATTCCCAGACCTCTGGTCTCCCTGGTCTCTATCTCTATTACCAGACCTCTGGTCTCTCTGGTCTCGCTCTCTATTCCCAAGCCTCTGGTCTCCCTGGTCTCTGTCTCTATTCCCAAGCCTCTGGTCTCCCTGGTCTCTGTCTCTATTCCCAAGCCTCTGGTCTCTCTGATCTCTGTCTCTATTCCCAGGCCTCTGGTCTCCCTGGTCTCTGTCTCTATTCCCAGGCCTCTGGTCTCTCTGGTTTCTGTCTCTATTCCCTGGCCTCTGGTCTCTCTGGTCTCGCTCTCTATTCCCAGGCCTCTGTTCTCCCTGGCCTCTGTCTCTATTCCCAGGCCTCTGGTCTCTCTGGTTTCTGTCTCTATTCCCTGGCCTCTGGTCTCTCTGATCTCGCTCTCTATTCCCAGACCTCTGGTCTCCCTGGTCTCTGTCTCTATTCCCAGGCCTCTGGTCTCTCTGGTCTCACTCTCTATTCCCAGGCCTCTGGTCTCGCTGGTCTCTGTCTCTATTCCCAGGCCTCTGGTCTCTCTGGTCTCTGTCTCTACTCCCAGGCCTCTGGTCTCCTGGTCTCTGTCTCTATTCCCAGGCCTCTGGTCTCCCTGGTCTCTGTCTCTATTCCCAGGCCTCTGGTCTCTGTCTCTATTCCCAGGCCTCTGGTCTCTCTGGTCTCTGTCTCTATTCCCAGGCCTCTGGACTCCCTGGTCTCTGTCTCTATTCCCAGGCCTCTGGTCTCTGTCTCTATTCCCAGGCCTCTGGTCTCTCTGGTCTCTGTCTCTACTCCCAGGCCTCTGGTCTCCTGGTCTCTGTCTCTATTCCCAGGCCTCTGGTCTCCCTGGTCTCTGTCTCTATTCCCAGGCATCTGGTCTCTCTGGTCTCTGTCTCTATTCCCAGGCCTCTGGACTCCCTGGTCTCTGTCTCTGTCTCTATTCCCAGGCCTCTGGTCTCCCTGGTCTCTGTCTCTATTCCCAGGCATCTGGTCTCCCTGGGCTCTGTCTCTATTCCCAGACCTCTGATCTCCCTGGTCGTTGTCTCTATTCCCAGGCCTCTGGTCTCTCTGGTCTCTGTCTCTACTCCCAGGCCTCTGGTCTCCCTGGTCTCTGTCTCTATTCCCAGGCCTCTGGTCTCCCTGGTCTCTGTCTCTATTCCCAGACCTCTGATCTCCCTGGTCTCTGTCTCTACTCCCAGGCCTCTGGTCTCCCTGGTCTCTGTCTCTATTCCCAGACCTCTGGTCTCCCTGGTCTCTATCTCTATTACCAGACCTCTGGTCTCTCTGGTCTCGCTCTCTATTCCCAAGCCTCTGGTCTCCCTGGTCTCTGTCTCTATTCCCAAGCCTCTGGTCTCCCTGGTCTCTGTCTCTATTCCCAAGCCTCTGGTCTCTCTGATCTCTGTCTCTATTCCCAGGCCTCTGGTCTCCCTGGTCTCTGTCTCTATTCCCAGGCCTCTGGTCTCTCTGGTTTCTGTCTCTATTCCCTGGCCTCTGGTCTCTCTGGTCTCGCTCTCTATTCCCAGGCCTCTGTTCTCCCTGGCCTCTGTCTCTATTCCCAGGCCTCTGGTCTCTCTGGTTTCTGTCTCTATTCCCTGGCCTCTGGTCTCTCTGATCTCGCACTCTATTCCCAGACCTCTGGTCTCCCTGGTCTCTGTCTCTATTCCCAGGCCTCTGGTCTCTCTGGTCTCACTCTCTATTCCCAGGCCTCTGGTCTCGCTGGTCTCTGTCTCTATTCCCAGGCCTCTGGTCTCTCTGGTCTCTGTCTCTACTCCCAGGCCTCTGGTCTCCCTGGTCTCTGTCTCTATTCCCAGGCCTCTGGTCTCCCTGGTCTCTGTCTCTATTCCCAGGCCTCTGGTCTCTGTCTCTATTCCCAGGCCTCTGGTCTCTCTGGTCTCTGTCTCTATTCCCAGGCCTCTGGACTCCCTGGTCTCTGTCTCTATTCCCAGGCCTCTGGTCTCTGTCTCTATTCCCAGGCCTCTGGTCTCTCTGGTCTCTGTCTCTACTCCCAGGCCTCTGGTCTCCCTGGTCTCTGTCTCTATTCCCAGGCCTCTGGTCTCCCTGGTCTCTGTCTCTATTCCCAGGCATCTGGTCTCTCTGGTCTCTGTCTCTATTCCCAGGCCTCTGGACTCCCTGGTCTCTGTCTCTGTCTCTATTCCCAGGCCTCTGGTCTCCCTGGTCTCTGTCTCTATTCCCAGGCATCTGGTCTCCCTGGGCTCTGTCTCTATTCCCAGACCTCTGATCTCCCTGGTCGTTGTCTCTATTCCCAGGCCTCTGGTCTCTCTGGTCTCTGTCTCTACTCCCAGGCCTCTGGTCTCCCTGGTCTCTGTCTCTATTCCCAGGCCTCTGGTCTCCCTGGTCTCTGTCTCTATTCCCAGACCTCTGATCTCCCTGGTCTCTGTCTCTACTCCCAGGCCTCTGGTCTCCCTGGTCTCTGTCTCTATTCCCAGGCCTCTGATCTCCCTGGTCTCTGTCTCTATTCCCAGGCCTCTGGTCTCCCTGGTCTCTGTCTCTATTCCCAGGCCTCTAGTCTCTCTGGTTTCTGTCTCTATTCCCAGGCCTCTGGTCTCACTGGTCTCGCTCTCTATTCCCAGGCCTCTGGTCTCTCTCCCTCTAATACTCTAGTGTCCCTAAGGGGCCCATGATAAAGCCTAGTCATCAGCTTATTATTCATACTCAAAGCCCCATCATTCTAGTCATCATATTTAAAAGCCTGGTTAGTCATCACTTTCCAGGCCCAGTCATCTCTGGATCTTTTACTGACTTCCATTTGTCATCATCACTCGCTTATGTAACTGTAGATCAGGGGTAGGCAACTAGATTCAGCCGAAAGATGATCTTTGTCAGTGCGGATGGTTGGGGGCAGAACATACGTAACTATAATCATGTGTACACTCCAAATGACCACAACTAAGAACAAAAAGAGATTTAATTTGAAAATAACAATTGTTTCATACCTTGATTGCATTGAGACACAATCATGGATGTCCCTCTTTTTATTTGTGGGAATACTTGGGATTTTCTAAATAAATATATTTTAAGCTGAATTGCTTGTGATTTTACAGTATTTTTTAAAACCAAAAACCAAAATCACATATATATATATATATATATATATATATATATATATATATATATATATATATATATATATTTTTTAAACTTTTATTTAACCAGGTAAGCTAGTTGAGAACAAGTTCTCATTTGCAACTGCGACCTGGCCAAGATAAAGCATAGCAGTTCGAGACATACAACAACACAGTTACACATGGAATGAACAGAACATACAGTCAATAATACAGTAGAAAAAAAGAAAACAAAGTCTATATACAGTGAGTGCAAATTAGGTCAAATAAGGGAGTTAAGGCAATAAATAGTCCATGGTGGCGAAGTAATTACAATATGGCAATTAAACACTGGAATGGTAGATGTGCAAAAGATGGATGTGCAAGTAGAGATACTGTGGTGCAAAAGGAGCAAAATAAATAAATACAGTATGTGAATGAGGTAGATAGATGGGCTGTAAACAGTACCAGTCAAAAGTTTGGACACACCTACTCATTCCAGGGTTTTTCTTTATTTTTTACTATTTTCATTATCCCCTGGGTATTTATACCTGTTTTCTGTCTGTCTGTGCCAGTTCGTCTTGTATGTTCCAAGTCAACCAGCAAGTTTTTCCCGTGCTCTTGCCTTCTCTATTCTCTTTTGCTAGTCCTCCCGGACTCTGTACCCGCCTGCCTGACCATTCTGCCTGCCCTGACCTCGAGCCTGCCTGCCACACGGTACCTCCTGAACTCTGAACCGGTTTTGACCTTTTGCCTGAATAAATATCAAAGACTCAAAACATCTGCCTCTCGTGTCTGTATCTGGGTCTCGCCTTGTGCTCTTATAGCATCAGATGACCTGGCCTCCACACTCACCCAACCTCAACCCAATTGAGATGGTTTGGGATGAGATGAACCACGGAGTGAATAAAAAGAAACCAACAAGTGCTCAGCATATGTGGGAACTCCTTTAAGACTGTTGTCAAGCCCTTACCTTAGTTATCTTTGTTTTCTTTATTATTTTGGTTAGGTCAGGGTGTGACGAGGGTGGTATGTGTGTTTTTGTCCTGTCTAGTTTTTTTTGTTTATCTATGGGGTTTTGGTATTGTCTAGGTAAATGTAGGTCTATGGTGGCCTGAATTGGTTCCCAATCAGAGACAGCTCTTTATCGTTGTCTCTGATTGGGGATCCTATTTAGGTTGCCATTTTCCATTTTGGTTTTGTGGGTTATATTCTATGTTTAGTTGCCTGTCTGCACTAGCCATATTAGCTTCACGGTTCGTTTTGTTGTTTTGTATAGTTTGTTCAGTGTTCGTTCAGTGTTCGCTCTTTCATTAAAGAAGTATGTACGCTTACCACGCTGCGCCTTCGTCTCCTCCATATGACGACCGTGACAACTGTTGGAAAAGCATTCCAGGTGAAGCTGGTTGAGAAAATGCCAAGAGTGTGCAAAGCTGTCATCAAGGTGGTTACTTTGTAGAATCTTAAATATATTTTGATTTGTTCAACACTTTTTTGGTTAATACATATTATTTCATATTATTATTATGATGGAGAAAATAGTAAAAATGAAGGAAAAGCCCTTAATATGTGTGTCCAAACTTTTGACTGCTACTGTATATATACATATACACAGGACAGGGCTGCTCTCTGTGTCCTCATTGTGTCCTCTCTCTATTCTATATTATCTCTATTCTCTTTATTTATTTCACTATTTTTGTCCTTTTATTTATATATTTTTTATTTGTTTGAAAATGTGACTCCATCTGGATTCGGTCTTATGTTGCAAAATTTGAAATTGTGTTTTTTTTACATTGGATAAAAGTAGAGACTCGTAATGGTATATCATACACTGCATTTGAGGAACAATGGGAAAGTAATTCTGCTTTGAAACTCACTTTTGAGAAAATCACCTTTAAATGTTTTGGTATATAGTGACGAGCTCTTCTTTGTCTACACCCATTAAGCATTGTTCACACCCTCTTAAGCTTTAGGCCCACCCATCTCGTTTCGCCCTCGGAGCGCACCCTTGACGCTCTGGCCGATGGTTTGTTTACCTCTGGATAACATGAAAGCAGCCTAACCAGCTCTGCAGGCAACATTTTCATTTCCCTTTTTTTCAGACCATTACTGACACCGGCCATATTCAACTGTTGTTGTAAACACGTCACATAACGTTAGCTAACGAGCCAGCCAGCTAATGTTAGCTAGTTAAACAACAATGGACTGTGCTAACAATGCCACAGTGCTGGGAGCTAACCAACCAGAACTAGAAAAGCAAACAGCTCTGGGAATGCCCTGCCCCCCTACTGCCTACAGCACATCATCAGGGTACCATGTGATCTCTGTGGGTCTGACAGGATGTGAGGTGATGGGTGTCCCTGTATCTGTATCTGGTCCTGATACTGTATCTGAGCTCCATATCACTCAGCGTGAACCACTTTAATCTGAGAACTCACTAAAACATTTTAGTTCTGGTCTTTCTCTGAGCCTCTTTGTTGAGATATATGGTGCATGGCTGGGAAATAGATCTAATTCACTCACTCTGGGAAAGCACAAGTGGAGGAGTGGTGTGTAGTTAGGGGGAGAAGGGGTGGTTGGTTCATACACAAATGTGTATGTATGCACTATATGTGTGTGCGTGCGTGTGTGTGAGTGTGACAGCAGGGTAGTTCCCTGACAAGTGCAGTAACAAAGGCTAATTATCTGCAACATTTAAAGCCTGATTGCGTGTGACAAGCTTTCCCTGTCGTCTCCAGCAGGAGAAGTAACATGATTCAACCCCAAAATAGACTACTTCTACACAACGGCCTGGAACACAACGTGTGAAATCTGATTGCAACGCCTTAAATAATACAGGGAGGGAATATAGCCGTAATGTCTTGTTCTTCAGCGCTCACTTTCTCTATCACACAAACACTCACACACTTTCTCTATCACACAAACACTCACATACTTTCTCTATCACACAAACACTCACACACTTTCTCTATCACACAAACACTCACACACTTTCTCTATCACACAAACACTCACACACTTTCTCTGTCACACAAACACTCACTCACTTTCTCTATCACACAAACACTCACACACTTTCTCTATCACACAAACACTCACACACTTTCTCTATCACACAAACACTCACACACAAGCAGACACTTTCTCTATAAACACAAACACTGACAAACCAGCAGACAGGCACTCAAAATACACACAATTGCCATAGATATCCTACACTGATACACATATACACACTTCCTCTCTCTCTCTTTCCCCGCAGATGTCAAGTATTAAGTCATTGCTGAGTCACTGTAACAGACTGTTATTGTCTCAATGCTGTCAAACAGCTGATTTTGCAGTCAGTCCTGTTACTGTATCAGTGTAATGTATTCTGATACTGCTGGGGTTAGAACGTTGTTTTTGTCTGCAGCCAGATTGTCTGTCAGGCTGTAAGGTCATGAACTTGTGAGGTCATGCGGTGAAGTCGTACTAATGTTGGCACATTGTGTTGCTCAGTCTTTTTCTTCTCTTTGATTGACAGTAATACCACATTGTCGGGGAGGGTGGGGTCAGTTAAGCCAATTTATACATTCAGCATCACTCCATCAAGGGAAAAATAGTATTCTTTCTAACAAAGATATATATATTTTTTTTTTCTCAGGATATTGTGTATCCCTGGAAATAATCAGAATTAATTTAAACATTACAGTTTTGTAATAGCTTGTCCAAAACAAGTGGTTAAATTAAGCCACCTACAAATGTCTGTACTGAATTAAATTTTACCACCACCTTTTTAAAACTATGTATATCTTTATTTCCCAAACACAATTCAACACTTTTTTGTCTTTTAATCATTTGAAATATCTTTTAACATAGGCTAACAAGCACTTTATATATATACAGTGGGGCAAAAAAGTATTTAGTCAGCCACCAATTGTGCAAGTTCTCACACTTAAAAAGATGAGAGAGGCCTGTAATTTTCATCATAGGTACACTTCAACTATGACAGACAAAATGAGGGAAAGAAATCCTGAAAATCACATTGTAGGATTTTTAAATAATTTATTTGCAAATTATGGTGGACAATAAGTATTTGTTCACCTACAAACAAGCAAGATTTCTGGCTCTCACAGACCTGTAACTTCTTATTTAAGAGGCTCCTCTGTCCTCCACTTGTTACCTGTATTAATGGCACCTGTTTGAACGTGTTATCAGTATAAAAGACACCTGTCCACAACCTCAAACAGTTACACTCCAAACTCCACCATGGCCAAGAACAAAGAGCTGTCAAAGGACACAAGAAACAAAATTGTAGACCTGCACCAGGCTGGGAAGACCGAATCTGCAATAGGTAAGCAGCTTGGTTTGAAGAAATCAACTGTGGGAGCAATTATTAGGAAATGGAAGACATACAAGACCACTGATAATCTCCCTTGATCTGGGGCTCCACGCAAGATCTCACCCCGTGGGGTCAAAATTATCACAAGAACGGTGAGCAAAAGTCCCAGAACCACACGGGGGAACCTAGTGAATGACCTGCAGAGAGCTGGGACCAAAGTAACAAAGCCTACCATCAGTAACACACTACGCTGCCAGGGACTCAAATCCTGCAGTGCCAGACGTGTCCCCCTGCTTAAGCCAGTACATGTCCAGGCCGGTCTGAAGTTTGCTAGAGAGCATTTGGATGATCCAGAAGAAGATTGTGAGAATGTCATATGGTCAGATGAAACCAAAATATAACTTTTTGGTAAAAACCAAACTCGTTTTGTTTGGAGGACAAAGAATGCTGAATTGCATCCAAAGAACACCATACCTACTGTGAAGCATGGCGGTGGAAACATCATGCTTTGGGGCTGTTTTTCTGGAGTTGCCTAGCCAGTCTCCAGATCTCAACCCCATAGAAAATCTTTGGAGGGAGTTGAAAGTCCGTGTTGCCCAGCAACAGCCCCTAAACATCACTGCTCTAGAGGATATCTGCATAGAGGAATGGGCCAAAATACCAGCAACAGTGTGTGAAAACCTTGTGAAGACTTACAGAAAACATTTGACCTCTGTCATTGCCAACAAAGGGTATACAACAAAGTATTGAGATAAACTTTCGTTATTGACCAAATACTTATTTTCCACCATAATTTGCAAATAAATTCATTAAAAATCCTAAAATGTGATTTTCCAGATTTTTTTTCCTCATTTTGTCTGTCATAGTAGAAGTGTACCTATGATGAAAATCTCATCTTTTTAAGTGGGAGAACTTGCACAATTGGTGGCTGACTAAATACTTTTTTGCCCCACTGTATATAAAAATAACTTTTAACAAAAGCCAAGCCCTGTTGTTACCAGATATCCCAGCTACAATGCCTTGCATCAAGAAATCACTTAAATATTCTCAAGTTGCCACAGAATCAACCATTGGCTTAATATACCACAAACCCAATGGCTCATCTTACCCCAAGGCAAACATTTTGACTATTTTAGCCCACACAGCTACAAGGATGGACTTTAATTGTAGATATCTGAACTCATTTTGAAGCTTATAGAGATCCCAAGTGATGTATAGAACAATCTTAAAATTATCTGCTTTGGCTTAGATACAAGCATCACGAAACCTCTAACACAATCAATTAATTTGACTTGGTGAACGTCTGCTTCTTTTGGACCTAACTTGCATACCACTTTTCCTATTTGCTTTCTTTCTTCACAGACTCTATGACATGATGACCTCATCCTAAATATTTGGTCAGATGATTTATTTTGTGTATGGTTTCCTAGAAACAAGGGTGGCTCAACTTCCTCTTGTCTCCCCTATGGTTTCACAATATTATTTCATTTCTGTGGGTTGAGGTGCTGGTGGTTTGGCAGAAACGTGTGGAATAGAGTTGGCGCTGACAGGCAAATCAGTAGTAGTGGGAGATTAATTGGTTCATGAGGTCCTCATTTCCATAAACATATTTCCTATTGCTATGGAAATTCATGACAAATATTATCGCCACATGAAAAAAAGAGAAAATTGTGAAAGTTACCAGGAGAATATGATATTCAGCAGCACTAATCCCACTCTCCTTTTGTTTACTGTCTGGCTTATTTGATTTGTATGTGATATGACTTGATTTGATTTGGTATCCAGTGCAATTCCCTTTCATATTTATGTGATTATGTCCAAGCACAAAGCGCCTATAATGCAGTTAATTATGTTTGATGGAATAAAAGACCGTCACTTGGCCATCTGTAGCATTCCCCACTGTGTGATGTGGGTATTAGGAAGAGAAGATGAGACATTTCCTATTCCATGCACTACCCACCACACACACACATGCACACGCACGCACACACACACGTAAATATTTATATTGCTGGATTTATATACAGATCACAGGTGATCTGGATGCACAGACACACACACACACACACACACACTCTCATGCTGTCACGGAGATGCACACACATGCAAGCAAGCACACGCGCACACGCAGGCAAGCATGCTTACACAAAGACAGACACACACACACACAGTTAGCCGCGTCCCCTCCGTCACCGCGACGGGTTGAAATAACTACACAGTGGTTGTTTTAGGGCCAGGTGAGGCTGTGTGATTGTAAGTGCTACAGACCAACCACCAAGGTAATTCATCTATTTGTCATTAACAGCCAATAAAAGTGTTTGTTAAACCACTTCTGCAATTTGCTTGTGTGGCAAGAAGAAGATAATCTGGGGTACATATGTCACCCAATTAGGGTTATATTTAACACTGCATCCATTCCAACCAACACAGACACAGGAACTGCATATTGTCTGTATGGGATAATTGCTCTCTTTCATCCGATATGACTGCGCCACTGGGCATCACTCACAAAAGGCTCTGCATGCCATCACACCATTCAGGGGAGGAAGGGGAGAGGAGGAGAGGGGAAATTATGTTTAGGGTTACTTAATGATTTTTTGCTTCTTTGCACATATAATCAATCTATAAGCCTAATGAAGGCGATGTGAAAATAGACTCTGTCTTTCCTCTCTGTCGGAAGGTGGAGGATCTGATGTGACTTGCTAAACATGGAGAAAGGCCAGTGTGCTGTGGGTGGGGAGGACCAGGGAGATAGGGAGGGAAAGGGGGGGCGATGGTAGAGTGAGACAGACAGAGAGAGAGAGAGAGAGAGAGAGAGAGTTCAGGAAGAGAGAGATACCGAGAGACAGAGAGAGAGACAGGGCAGAGAAGGAGAGATGGGCAAAGGTTGAGAGAGAGAGAGAGAGAGAGAGAGAGGGGGGTAGAAGGAGAGAGAGGGAGAGGTGGAGACCTAGAGATGAAGAGAGGGGTAGAAGGAGAGAGAGGGAGAGAGAGATAGAGATGGAGAGAGGGGTAGAAGGAGAGAGAGGGAGAGGTGGAGACACAGAGATGGAGAGAGGGGTAGAAGGAGAGAGAGGGAGAGGTGGAGAGACAGAGATGGAGAGAGGGGTAGAAGGAGAGAGAGGGAGAGGTGGAGACACAGAGATGGAGAGAGGGGTAGAAGGAGAGAGAGGGAGAGGTGGAGAGACAGAGGCAGAAGCAGAGGGAGAGAGAGTGGTCTAGTCTCCTCTCAGTTCATCCCTTCAGAGCACAGTTATGTGTATCCTCATATAAACATTAGAACCAATACTGGGAAACAGACACAGGAAACAGAAAACATTTAATAGAGACAGATACGCACCAGACTGCCCTCCCAGCTCCTCCACCGCTCTATCCATTTCCTCCCACGTTTAGTCTCCTAATTAAAATGAAGTGCAGCTAAACACGAAGTGGTGTCTGGGAGGGGAGGAGCTCTAAAACAACAGACCAGACCGAGACAGAGCATGTTAGGGAGAGAGGAGAACTCATTCACCACCAGGCCTGTTTAATCATCTTACTAAGAGACAGAAGTGTGACAGACTGACTTAGTGAGACTTGTTCTTTTTCATTCTATTACTGCCGTCTTTTCAGTTGTACTTTGGTTGAAATGGTTCAGCTCCAACATAGGAAGAGGTGAATATGCGTTATCTTGTTTTGTGAGAGACTTTTGACTTTGCAATTAGAGGTTGAAGAAAGACAGATAATTGAATGACTCATTCCAAGATGTCCTTGGCTCCTCTACAGTTCTCTATTGTTTCAGTACTACATACCCTATATCGTCATTCATAGATCAGTGAAGAGAAATATATTTTTGTTAGAAAGCTTTGTTCAGGAAACAAATGTTCAATGGGTGCATACTGTTCTTGTTCTGAACACGGTGTGTGTGTGTGTGTGTGCGCGCGCGTGTTTGTGTGCACGTGTGTGTGTGTATGTGTGTGTGTGTGTGTGTGTGTGTGTGTGTGTGTGTGTGTGTGTGTGCGTGTGTGTGTGTGTGTACGCGCGTGTGTGTGTGTATGTGTATGTGTGTGTGTGTGTGTGTATGTGTGTGTGTGTGTGTACGCGCGTGTGTGCGCGTGTGTGTGTGTGTGTGTATGCGCGTGTGTGTATGTGTATGTGTATGTGTGTGTGTGTGTGCGTGCGTGCGTGCGTGCGTGCGTGCGTGCGTGCGTGCGTGCGTGCGTGCGTGCGTGCGTGCGTGTGTGTGCATGTATGCAGTGGTGTATGTTTGTTAGCCCGTGCATTTGTTTCTCTGCTGATGAGAAAGGTTTGGCATTTAATACGGTAAACACATTCATCACCATAGACAGATAATTATCTCCATAATGTGGAAGCCTTCGGAGGCCTCCCTGGTTTGTTGTCATAGTCATCAGTGGATGTGCTGTAGACAGAGATGTGTTTTGCCTTTTGTTGCTTCTGTTTGTTTGTTCAAATAACCTTGCTAGCTCTGGGGGGCACTGCAGCACTTTAATTTAGAGAGAAGGATAGAGGGATAGATGGATGGAGGAGAAGAAGAAACGGGTGGCACATCAAAAAGGAAGCGGATAAAAGAAACCACTCAGGAGAAACGCTAGTCGGTCATGGTGCTTAGGTTCTCTGTCTGACTCTGTCCGACTCTGTCTGGCTCTGGATGCTTTTCTCCTTGCACCCAGTTTTCTCTCCTCCTTCTTTGCTCTTTCTGTCAGTCGCTTTCTGTCTTTTCCGCTTCCTGTTTTCCTCTTACTTTCTCTTTTTTCTCTCTATTACCATCTCTCCCCCTCTCTCTCTCTCTCTCTCTCTCTCTCTGCCCCCCCCCCTCTCTCTCTCTCTCTCTCTCTCTCTCTCTCTCGCTCTCTCTCGCTCTCTCTTTGTCCCAGTCCTTGGTGCACCTGTTTTCTTCTCTCTGCCCTCCTCCCCTTCTTTTCTGTCGGTGTAGTTTTTTGATTTCTGCAATCTTGGAAACTGAAAGATAAGAGGCAAAATGCTTAAAAAAAACTGAAAAAGGCATCTGTTGATATTCAATGATTACATGCTTGCCTCCCTTCTTTATTGAGTGGGGTGATAAATCGTTACGCTATTAAATTTCCCAGCTCATAGAATAATGTGATGGTACAACGGTACGTGATTGAATGCGATTAGCATTTTCCTGTGATTTATATATTGCTTTTCTCTAATTTAGTTTGTTATGCCTGTCGTGGCTTCCCTAATCAATGTGTAATCCTGGAGTTGAGGGAAGAGGGAGGACGAGGGAATGTGAACAGAGGAATATTTCCTTATCTATCCATCTCCATCCCAACTCTATCATTTTCTCATCAGTGTGTTGTGTGCTGTGTGACTATGACAGAGAAGTGAAGGCAGCTGAGAGAAGTGAAAGGAGGGAGTCTCTCCCCTAGCTCTGTCTCTGTGATTGTGGCATTGTTCTGGTGTGTGTGTCTATGTGTGTTGAGGCTGGCCTGCCTCCTCTCAGCATCAGACAGCTAGCTAGCCTCTGGGACATGTAGACTGTGGTTTCCTGGTTGGGTTAGTCAGCTAGCTAATGCAACACCTTTGTTCTCCTAATTGCCTGCTGTGTCTGCCTCGGGGCAGAAATGAAAATGCATGAATTATTTCAGTACGATGGAATACTACAATTACGAAGTCGGTTCCACCGTAAGTCATCATAATTTATGCACATGAAACTGAGATTACTTCATCCATCACCATTTCTCTACAAAGGCCAAAAATACAGTGAAGGAAATTGGTGACATTTTCCTTGCATGGTGTACAAATCTTGAAGGGCACGGATGTATGTGAATCTCTGAATCTCTGTCCTCTTTGGTCCTGCCTTGGTTTGTTCCCCATTCCTGTGGAATAGATTGTGTGTTAATAGCCTGCTGTACGTCTGTCTGCTGCCTTCTCAAACACACAATCAGTAAAGAGGGGGGTAGTAAGAGGAGCACTGGGAGGCAGCACAGGAAGTGCTCCCAGTGCATGCTGTGTGAGTGTGTGTGAGTGTGTTTGTGCGTGCGTGAGTGTGTGTGTGTGTGTGTGTGTGTGTGTGTGTGTGTGTGTGTGTGTGCACGTGCGTGCGTGCGTGCGTGTGTGTGTGTGTGTGTCCGTGCGTGCGTGTGCGCGCGTGCATGTGCGCGTGCGTGTGTGTGTGTGTGTGTGCGTGTGTGAGTGATGGATGGATGGATGGATGAGTTGGAGAAGTTGATAAAGAGACCAGCAGTTCTTTCTTGCTCCTGTACTGTTAAAGTCGCATCCATTTCATTAGTGTCAGGTTCGTCTGGTAAAACGCTGCTAAATCCTGCTCCCTGGACACCTTGGACTGAAGGTTACTCTAGGTCAGAGGAGTGTTTAAACAGGGCGGGAAGGGAGCATGTGTGCTGATTCAAGAGAGTGCAACCCACTAAATGTACTGCTCCAACGTTTCCCTACCCAGGATCAAAATTATATGCTCAGAAGACCCAAGTGTGTGCATGGGGTGTGGGGACTGGTGGGTACATGCCTGGGGTGTGGGGACTGGTGGGTACATGCATGGGGTGTGGGGACTGGTGGGTACATGCCTGGGGTGTGGGGACTGGTGGGTACATGCCTGGGGTGTGGGGACTGGTGGGTACATGCATGGGGTGTGGGGACTGGTGGGTACAGGCCTGGGGTGGGAGGACTGGTGGGTACATGCATGGGGTGTGGGGACTGGTGGGTACATGCCTGGGGTGTGGGGACTGGTGGGTACATGCATGGGGTGTGGGGACTGGTGGGTACATGCATGGGGTGTGGGGACTGGCGGGTACATGCATGGGGTGTGGGGACTGGTGGGTACATGCATGGGGTGTGGGGACTGGTGGGTACATGCATGGGGTGTGGGGACTGGTGGGTACATGCATGGGGCGTGGGGACTGGTGGGTACATGCATGGTGTGTGGGGACTGGTGGGTACATGCATGGGGTGTGGGGACTGGTGGGTACATGCCTGGGGTGTGGGGACTGGTGGGTACATGCATGGGGTGTGGGGACTGGTGGGTACATGCCTGGGGTGTGGGGACTGGTGGGTACATGCATGGGGTGTGGGGACTGGTGGGTACATGCCTGGGGTGTGGGGACTGGTGGGTACATGCATGGGGTGGGGGACTGGTGGGTACATGCCTGGGGTGTGGGGACTGGTGGGTACATGCATGGGGTGTGGGGACTGGTGGGTACATGCCTGGGGTGTGGGGACTGGTGGGTACATGCATTGGGGTGGGAGGACTGGTGGGTACATGCATGGGGTGTGGGGACTGGTGGGTACATGCATGGGGTGTGGGGACTGGTGGGTACATGAATGGGGTGTGGGGACTGGTGGGTACATGAATGGGGTGTGGGGACTGGTGGGTACATAAATGCAATAGGTGTCAGTTTGTACAGTAGTTTCATGTTTCAAGGAATTCATATCTTTTTGTTGTTGAGATCATACCAGCTGGATTACAGATTCAGTTTCAGTCAGACACGTTTAGTGTTTCCAAATCCATGTCTGACATCTCTGCTCCTTCCAGAACTGGAACCAGAGGTGATGTTAGAAGGTAATGAAATAAGCTCTGCTGTGTTCATTCAGACAGTTCTCATAGCCTCACTGCTAGTGGAGACAGACACACTGCATTCAACGGACCAAGAGCAACAATGCTGTTTGAGTGGTTCCGTATTGTGATTCAGCCTGCCTCCTCCACAGTAGCTAGTTGGAGTATGTGCTTGTGTACCAGTGGTGGGCTAGTGAATCAATGTCACTGCACTGACTGTCAGACGCTACTAGTGCCAGACATGTTCTTCCAGGAACTGGCCCGCCTGGCCACATTTCTCTCTAGTGTAGGCTACACATTTGGGACACAGGGGCTAAGTCCCAAATGGCACCACATTCCTTATGGTGGACTATTTTTGAGCCATAGGCCTCTGGTCTCATAGAGCCCTGGTCAAATGGATAAAGGGACTAGTGTGCTATTTATGGCTCATAAGGAACATTTCCACTAGGCTAGCCCTCAAATCCTAATGGGGTGGAGAAGAGTTGATGGCCTGTAGCCACGACCATGGAGGAAATAATCAGGACTGGACAGCCCATACAGTATATACATGGACAGTATATGCGGGAATCATTTCCTGTGTTTTTGAAAAGGTAAAGATATCTTACCGTCTTAAAAGTATATGGTAATTTAAAAAAATATTTATTTAAAAGATAATGGTAGTGGTAGCAGTTGTAGGAATAAACTATAATTGGACACAAAGAAATACAAACACAACCAAAACATGTTTTCTACAAATGAATCAAGCTGCACTCAATCCAAAACTGGATTTGGGGAAACAGGCTATGGGTACTGTGAAAGAAAATACAGCCTACTCACAAACAAATATGTTCCTTTTCAGAGCTTACAAAATACTGGCAAAGCCAGGGTTGCGTTCAGTACAATAGAACCAGTGGAGGATGCTGAGGGGAGGACGACTCATAATAATGGCTGGAAAGGAGTCATTGGAATGGTTTTAAACACATCAAATACTTGGTTTCCTCCCCTCAGCATCATCAACCGGATAGAATAGTGTGCAACATTGAATGAAACAGAAGCAGTGCTGTACTGAATGACCAAAACGTTGTGCTTATGGTGGTTCAGAGGGCAGTTACCCGTCTGCTCCCGCTCTTCCCCTCCCCTGGGGCTTGAGGGCGCCAGGCTGCCCTGCATCACGCACTCCTGTCATCCATTACACACACCTGCCTTACCTCGTCACGCGCATCAGCGATATTGGACTCACCTGGACCATCCCACGTCGGGCCTCAGCTGGATTGTCAGTTCTTGTTCGCCCAGCAGGTCCAGGAGTTTTTTTGTTTGTTTTTGGTTTTGTTGGTGACGTCGGGGTGGATTCCGCCACTGATGGATCCGGGGGTGCCTAAGCCAGCCCGTCAGGCTTTCATGCCCTGGCTGGCGCAAGAGGTTTCCTTGCCTCGGTTGGCTCGGCGGCTTCTCATCCCACGTCACACTCCGCCAGATCTTCGGGCTCCCTCTCTGCAGCGGGATCGACATGTGTCTTGCCTCAGCCGGATTGTCGGGCTTCCATGCCTCAGCCGGCTCGCCAGGCTCTCACGCTCCTGCTGGTTCGTTGGGCTTCCACGCCCCAACTGGCTTGCTCAGCGCCCATGTCTCGGCCGGTTCCCCCAAGTGGGACGCCGGATGGCGCCCCTAGAGGGGGGGGGGGGGGGGGTACTGTCATGCCTGCTCACGCTCTCCCCCCCCTGGCACTTGAGGGCATCACCCACTCCTATCATCCATTGCCCTTCATCACTCACTCCTATCATCCATTACGCACACCTGCCTTCCCTCATCACGCGCTTCAGTGATATTGGACTCACTCATCACCTGTTATTGCCTCCCCTATATTTGTCAGTTCCCCAGCTCTGTCTCTTGCTTCTGCATTGATTGTTTTTTGTCTTTGTTTTCTTGTATGCTGACGCTGTTCCTGTCTCGTTCCATGTCCGTTCCTTATTAAATGTCTGACTCCCCGTACCTGCTTCGTCTCTCTAGCATCATCCATGTGACACTGCATGAGTTTTACGATTTCAGATGGTCACACCTATATTTGTCAGCCCACAACTTGCCACACCTACCAAACGGGAGCAAACGTACCTCAAAGACTGTTGAAGAATGGTGCGCAATGTTTTGGGGAAACGTGTAGTTTATTAAAAACTGTCATGCAACTTAGCAAACGTTGAAGCAAACTGAACGCACCTCAGGTAGAAATGCCAAGTGCTACTCAGGACAAAATCATTGCCACAACAAGCATGGGTGCACATGACCAACAAGGTAGTTGAAGCCCCATTTTGCGAACCTAAGGGCAATAGAATAAACTAAAAGAAGACTATCATCATCATAATACTATTCACAGACCATTCTCAATTCAACCAGTATACATATTCAATAAACAATGTGATCAATTGACAAAATGACAGAAAGCTCAGGAAAAGGGTTGCACGCTTCTCGAGCATCCGCGGGATACAGGCTACATACACAGATCTGCTGGCACGCCTCGTATATAGCGTGGACATGCACGAGCGAAGCACCAACGAACAAACACAATGGAAGCACTCAAAATGCACAAATTGAAGAAAAATACATTAACTCGAATGACACAGAATACTGGGGCTCTTGTTAACAATTCCATAGTCAAACACATGTTTAAAATCAGTAACAAGGTTTGGACACATAATTTAGCAGACAGTGAACAAGGGAGAGCATGCAGGGCTTAAATTTCAGCGGGAATGTGAGACAGGTCGCATTCCTAGTGTTCTATGCCAAACTTTGCCCAATATGCTGCATTTGCTTTGTTAGACATACAGTAGAAAACGTACTGCCACACAGGGATCCAATGGCATTTGTCTTAGTATTGTATTTGATCTCAGGGGAGATGGTAACAATTAGCAAGGCTTTTGGATCAGCTTGATTGATTGATCAGTGAAACCCTGGATGTGGTGTCTGGTGTCCCTGATTCCTCCAGTAAGCCTGCTTATATGCCCTCTCCTGGCTGTCTCCATCTGAAATCCATACAGGTCTGAGAGAGCCAATGCTCCATCATGAGGTATCCAAAGTGATAATAATAGGACTAGTAATTGTTCTACCATGAAGCAATTTTCCACACCAAAATTGTTTTAGAAATAGTTTGTATTTCAGTATTATGGTTTGTCATGAAGGACAACTATCCGTTTAAACAACAACATGTTTTATTGACATTGACCTGTTCACTTTTAGCCCTCCTAATGGCTTTAGTGTTAATAATTGAAAACAAACGAAGCTATTGATCACACAGTGGCAAGCTAAAGCAAAGGCAGAGCGATAATGCATGACTGCAGGTGTTTATATTTTTGTAGTTAATAGCCGCGTAATTGGACAAATTAGTGTGCTCACTGATCAAATATGAAAGGAGACATCTTAAACAAGCCATTGTCTCTCAGGAAGGGACCGTTCTGAGCTTGGCTAATGAACCAAAACAAAGCTAGGTCTATATAATATCATCCTTCTGTCTGGTGGTTACACATACTTCATATTTTCAGAGAGCTGGTCATATGGTTCTCTTCTCAGGTCTCACTGACTGTATCTAACAATATATTCACACCCCTTGACCTTTTCCACATGTTGCTGTCTTAAGCTTAAGCTGATATTTTCTCACACATCTACACACAATACCCCATCATGACAATGTGAAAACATGTTTCTAGAAATGGTAGCAAATTTATTGGAAATTAAATAAAGAGATATCTCATTTACATAAGTATTCACAGCCCTGTGCCAATACATGTTAGAATCACCTTTGGCAACGATTACAGCTGTGAGACTTTCTGGGTAAATCTCTAAGAGCTTTGCACACCTGGATTGTACAATATTTGCCCATTATTGTTTTCAAAATTCTTCCAGCTCTGTCAAATTGGTTGTTGATCATTGCTAGACAACCATTTTCAAGTCTTGCCATAGACTTTCTAAACTGTAACTTTGCGCCTTAGGAACATTCACTGTCTGATTGGTAAGTAACTCTAGTGTAGATTTGGCCTTGTTTTTTAAGTTCTTGTTCTGCTGAAAGGTTAATTAATCTCCCATTATCTGGTGAAAAGCAGACTGAACCAGGTTTTCCTCAATGATTTTTCCTGTGCTTAGCTCCATTCTGTTCATTTTCATCCTGAAAAACTTCCCAGTCGTTAACATGCATACCCATAACATGATGCAGCCTCCACTATGCTTGTAAATATGAACAGTGGTACTCAGTAATTTGCCCCAAACATAACACTTTGTATTCAGGACAAGAAGTTAATTGGTTTGCCACATGTTTTGCAGTTGTACTTTAGTGCCTTGTTGCAAACTGGATGCATGTTTTGGATTTTTTAAATTCTGTACAGGCTTCCTTCTTTTCACTCTGTCATTTAGGTTAGTATTGTGGAGTAACTACAATGTTGTTGATCCATCCTCAGTTTTCTCCTGTCACAGCCATTAAACTCTGTACCTGTTTTAAAGTCACCATTGGCCTCATGGTGAAATCCCTGAGTGGTTTCTTTCATCTCTGTTTACTGAGTCAGGAAGGAAGTCTGTATCTTTATAGTGACTGGGTGTATTGATACACCATCCAAAGTGTAATTAATAACTTCACCATGCTCAAAGGGATATTCAATGTCTGCTTTTTTTTAACCTATCTATCAATATGTGCCCTTCCTTGCGAGGCATTGTAAAACCTATCTGATCTTTATGGTTGAATCTGTTTGAAATTCACTGCTCAGCTGAGGGAGCTTACAAATAATTGTATGTGTGGGGTACAGAGATGAGGTAGTCATTCAAAATTCATTTTAAATACTATTATCCATGCGACTTATGTGACTTTGTAAGCAAATTTCTATTTCCTGAACTTATTTAGGCTTGCCGTAACAAAGGGGTTGAATACTTATTCATTGCTTTTCATTGACTAATTTGTAAAAATGTTGAAAATCAAAATTCAACTTTATGTTATGAGGTATTATAAAATGCATTTCATCCATTTTAAATTCAGGCTGAAACACAACAAAATGTGGAAAAAGTTAAAGGATGTGACTTCTTTCTGATGACACTGTATGTATCTGGGTTGTAATGGAGATAGCCTCGGACCAGCTATGCACAAACTGAGACTGGTGGTGAGAGTATAATGGAAATAGCTCATTATTCATCTCTTATCTTCTTGATTTACTAGTGTATTTGGTGTTATAGTGATGTGTCCTCTCAGGTCAAAATATCTCTCTTATCACTTTCTCTCCAGGTTCTCCTGAACGTCTGGATCGACTGACACACGCAATCATGGACAGATCACTGGACCTCTGAGTGCAATCTTCCTCTTCCTCTTTCTCCTCCTCCTTCCTCCTCCTCCTCTTCCTCCTCCTTCCTCCTCCTCCTCCTCCTCCTTCCTCCTTTTCCTCCTCCTCCTCTTCCCATTGAAGGTCCCACCTGGTTGCCAGAAAATCAGTAAGACAGAAAGACAGATCAACAAGAGGTTACAAAAAAACAGAGGTTCCAGCAAACCACTCTGGTCTTTTATTTCATTTGGTAACCATGACGACCACTCTTTCCCCCTCCTTATATGGGCACCTGGTGAACCCCAAAGTCCCCCTGCCATCATCGTTGATGCTTCTGCTGCTGATACAACTATTTAGTTGGTGCCCGGCTGCTCCCTCAGGGCCTGAGTCAGACACCTGCTCCACTCTGATTCAGAGCCGATTCTTCGGCCACTTCCTGTCCTCCTCCACTTTCCCCACGGCACCCTGCTCCTGGACCCTGCAGAACCCCGACCCGCGCCGCTACACCATCTTTATCAAGGTAACCAAACCTACCTCCACAACGGACTGCATTCCCCGGCAGCTCCGCACATTCCAGTTTGACTCATTTCTGGAGACCACGCGCACCTACCTGGGCATGGAGAGCTTCGACGAGGTGGTCAAGCTGTGTGACTCTTCATCCCCTGTGGCCTTTCTGGAGGCTGGGAAACAGTTCCTACAAATGAGGAAAGGGCCGCCCCGGGCCGGCGTGACGGTCACCACCCCTAACGCTAGCGAAGATGGGGAATTTAAGACAGAGTACCTGGTGGTGGGGAAGCGTAACCCCAGCATGGCAGCGTGTCAGATGCTGTGCCAGTGGCTGGAGGACTGCCTGGCATCCAGCACCTCTAACAGGCCCTGTGGCATCATGCAGACCCCCTGCCAGTGCTGGGAGCCCCCTCCTCCTCCACAGCTCAGCGAGGGGGATGGATGCTACAGGAACGGGTTCTACCTGGAGAACTGCCTACCCAGCTCCAATGAGAAGAGTGATACTGACAGCAACGGTGAGTGGAATAGTTCTCTGGTTTTAGTTATGGGCATTTTTGGAAATTGTTTTGGCCAACTTGTGATGCAGTTTTGTCTATTGGAGGAGAGCTTGTAGGCGAGGCTTGTGGCTCACTTGGTCATCTTGTCTGTATAGCATGCCATTTCATGTTTAATGGGGGGCCTCTGTGGTCCAGGTCCATGCATGAATGTGTAGGGAGTCTCGTACTCTAACCTGTCACAATACAATGAAACAGTTATTTAAAAGGAAAGACAAGTAATTGACATAGCCACCTCCTGATTATTTCCGGATAATTTGAGGCAATTTTTGTTCAAATGACTATGCAGCATCCAGTAAAGTGCTCTGGCTAGGTCACAGAAAGCAGAAAGGCCGTGAAAGATCAGTAGAATGACAGTAGCTCAGAGACAGAACAGAGATGGTATAGGGTTTCAGCTGATGGGTTCTGAGCTGAATGACCTTGGCAGGAAGGCGCCGTGTCCTGTCCCTCTGTGGTTGGGGAGAGAGACACTGGATCGGCCTGAGGGAGGCTGGGACTGGGGAGGAGGATCTGGATGTGATATGGGATAGCTGCAGGAGGGAGATGGAGGGAGGTAGAGATGGGCATGGAGAGATGGAGAGAGGGGGAACTGGGTGGAGAGAGAAGGGAGGCTGGGACTGGATGAGGAATGTGTAATATGGGATAGCTGTAATGGCAGCTCAGAGTGGGGGGAGTGTGTGTGTGTGTGAGGGCGGTACACAGGAGATGAGCTTTATATTATAGGGACTGTAGCTAGCTGGATCTCTGTGTATGGCTGCTCTGAGCAGAGGGTGATGCACAGGAGAGCGACTATAGGGGCTTGGATAAGGTTAAGGGTCTGTAGTTGGTTAGATGTGTGATGGTGCTGTGTGATCCCGGCTCCCCTCCCCAAGCCTGGACCTGACAGACAGGCTGATAACTGAGAGCTCCATCCCTGAGGGAGACTAGGGCTACTGCCTGCCATTGGGTTGAACCATTGCTCTCCCCACCCCCCTCTTCTCCTTCTCCATCCATCTTTCTCTTCTTCTCTCGCTCTCTGCATCACTTCCTCTTATCAGCCTCTGGTCTCTTCTAGGGCCGGGACGATGCCAGTGTTGGATTCGACATTTTGAACATTGAGATATTAAAGACATGATAGATCAGACGCATAGTATATAAAGGAGTGAGATCTGTAGAAAGACAGAGTGGCTGTGGAATGCGCTGAGTGGACGGGAGGAGATCAAAGGATTGCTATAGGGGAGACAGATGGACATCTGTGGATTAGGCAAGGAGGGGTTGAGGTCAGGAGGTGAGGTCAGATCCCCTGAAGGGAGTAATAAGGGTTTACTGCCCTCTTCCTGTGGAACCATAAAATGTAAGGACTGGAGAGAAAGTGGAGTGTCTTAATCGTGTTAATGGTACAGGTTCCCCTAGGGGTACCACACCCCCCCGCTCAACTGAAACAGTGGCGCACAGAATGCAAAAATATTCTTAGAAATATTTAACCTCCACACATTAACAAGTCCAATAGCTCAAATGAAAGATAAACACCTTGTTCATCTACCCAGCAAGTCAGATTTCTAAAATGTTTTACGGCGAAAACATAGCACATATGTATGTCAAACCACCACAAAGACACAGACGATATGTAGCCATTTTGTCGAACAAAAGATGCAATCACAAACGCAGGATTAAAAGAAAAATAATTCACTAACCTTTTGAAAATCTTCATCAGATGACAGTAATAGGTTACACAGTACATTTATGTTTTTTTCAATAATATGCTATTTATATCCATAAATCTCCGTTTACATTGACGCCATGTTCAGAAAATGCTAAAAAATGTCCGGAGAAATAATAGATAGCTCCGCCAGATAACGCCAGAAAACAGCAATACACATCGTAAACTTTGACTAAATATACATGTTCTACATATAGTTAGAAAGATACACTGCTTCTTAATGCAATCGCTTTGTCACATTTCTTTTTAACGTTACAGAAATCGTTCACTATTCAATAATCTGAGACGTCGCTCAGACATAAGCAAACTTTCTCCGCTATGTTGGAGTCAACAGAAACACAAAATTACAACATAAATATTCCCTTACCTTTGATGGTCTTCGATCAGAATGTAGTGGAAGGAGTCATACTTACCCAAAACATCATTTGGTTTCAAGTCGTGTGTCTTTGTATTAGCATATGCTTCAAGTTCCAGCTGAAATGCATCCAAAATGACTTCTGGTCTCGAACAGTTGCGCATCAAAACTTCAAAATTACATATTATATGTCGACTAAACTGGTCAAACTAAGTGCAGAATCAAGCTTTAGGATGTTCTAAACGTACAAATCAATTATCTAATCTATCGGACATTCTTGCTTCTTCGCAGGCGATCTGGAACAAAGTGACGTCTCTCCAAAAACCGCGCTCTCGTAACCTTGTATTTTCTCGCGACACTCAGTCTTTTGCCTACCAAAGGGTCAAAACTCGGGATTTGCACAATTAAACGCTGTACTGAATGAGGACATCTAGTGGAAGACATAGAAAGTGTCTCCAGATCCATAGCTGGTTGGGAAGGGTGGGGGCGATGACGTCAAAGTTGCCCCAAATTTCAGACTATTTTTGGGAGATTTGGTTAAACTTGGTTAAAGCTTCTCTAGTGTCCATGAGTTATTTACTCTGAAAAATAAGAACCTAACACCAGTATCGCAATACATTAGTATGGTGGCAAAAAAAATTAAAACACAAAGCAGATTTCACTTCTTAAGGACAACAGCCCTAATGTTGGAAACAAACAACATTGTGTTGTCATCCAGCGTCACATGCATTTATTTTCCAAGGTATAGCGCACAATATTTTACATACAGCAGGTTTTTAAATGACTAAAGAGTTAGGTCTGCTTCGTGTTTACATTTTTGGTATGGAAAAAAATATCATGATACTGGTGTCATCACAACCCTAGTCTCCTCTTCTCTGAGCACCCAGCCCTCTCCCTCCCTCCGCATCTCTTCCCTCCATCTTCCCCTCCATCCATCCATCCTTCCTCTCTCTCTCTTCTCTATCACTTTAGCCTCTGGTCAAACCTCTCCCTCCCCATCCCTCCCTCAATCTCTCCCTCCCTCCCCCTCCCAGGCCTATAGGCTGATGGAGGAGACTCAGTCTAGCAGCCAGCCAAGCAGAGCTGATGTTGTGGGTAGTATCTCCTCTCCTCTCTCTGCAGCTAATGTTCACTGTCACCAAGGCTCTCCTCTCCTCTCCTCTCCTCTCCTCTCCTCTCCTCTCCTCTCCTCTCCTCTCCTCTCCTCTCCTCTCCTCTCCTCTCCTCTCCTCTCCTCTCCTCTCCTCTCCTCTCCTCTCCTCTCCTCTCCACACTAGGCTAGTTATCCTTCTTATGTAATCCAGATCATGGGTGTGGTCTGGAGGTACATACAACACAGACTTGGCTGGGTACATCTAGAAAGAGGTGGATTCTTCATATTATTATTCTCTTCCTACTCTTTTTCTTTCTTTCTTTCTTTCTTTCTTTATCTATTTATGTATCTATCTCAGTCTCTCGTTCTCTCTTTCAGAATAGCAGGGCTCTGAGGTCAAAGTGAACTTTGATGATATTCCTACACCTCTCTGAGTGGCAATTGAACCCCCACTGACCATGGGGAGACAGTCGATGGATGGATGGGTAGGTTAGTTGAGGATGAATAGAGAGAAGAAAGGATAATGGATTCTGTGTGGGAATGGGCTGGGAGCCTGACAGGCTTGCTGTGCTGAGGAGGAGAGGAGCGATGAGCGGAGAGGAGCATGAGATGAGATGACTGTTGAAGGGTTTGGGAAGTGAGCAGTTGAGACAGAGGCCTTCATGGCCCTGTCTGTCTCCGAGGCCTCACTCAGCACACTATTAATGGATCCCTGTCTATCTCACCCTCCGTCTTCCCTCCATCTCTCTCTGTGTCTATCTCTCGCTCGCTCTCTCTCTCTATGGAGAGGAGAGGAGAGACGTCACTTCCACACTTCCTCCCGTCCACACATCTATCCCGTTCCCATGGAGAGCAGATGGCTGGACTAGTCAGTTAGAGGTCAGGCAGTTGGAGAGCAGGCCAACACTGGTAGCATAGCGGAAGAGAAGGAAGTCGGCTTTAATTTGAATGCTGTGTGTGTGTGTGTGTGTGTGTGTGTGTGTGTGTGTGTGTGTGTGTGTGTGTGTGTGTGTGTGTGTGTGTGTGTGTGTGTGTGTGTGTTGCATGGTGGGAATGGGAAGACAACATGGAGCAGAAAAGGATTAATTTCTCACTCAACAGGAGACAGTAGGGGAGGCAGTGACAAATTAAAGGAGGGATTTGAGAGACAAGGAGAGAAACAAAGAGAGATGGAGAAGAGGGAAAGATTGGTGTGGGGACGTGAGATGGAGATAATGAGAAGATGGGAGAAAGACAGAAAATGAGAATGAGAAGCGGCGAGTAAGAGTAGTTCAAGGGGACTGGAAAGGATGGAGGAGATGGGAAAAGAGAGAGAGGAGAAAAATGTATTCATGACTTGCACTTATCTTTATGGTGGTCAGATGTTAGCAGAATGCTGACGTTAAGTAAGATGAATGTGTGTGGCAGTTTATGTCCCGGAGAGGATAGCCTCTTGCGCGCACACACACACACACACACACACACACACACACACACACACACACACACACACACACACACACACACACACACACACACACACGCACAAAAGAAACACGCGCACACACACACACACACACACCACCCCCCCCACAGCTTGGCTGTGAGGTTGCTAAACTAAGGGATATCAAACCACTGCTCCCAGAGGAGAGGGGAGGAGAGTCTTATAGCAAGTGTAAAGCATGAATACCTCTTCCCACACACACTACACTACCTCTCTCTGTCTCTGTCTCTCTCCATCTCTCTCCACAGAAACACTCTCTCTCTTGTTGGGCAGATAGTTGCACACACTGGTCCCTCGTGACAGAGAGTGGGTGGCTGACAGAGTGCTGAGAGACAAGCTGAAGATTGTGGTGCCTGTATGTGTGGACGTGTTTAACTATTCTTGTGGGACCAGAAGTCCCCACAAGAATAGTAAACACACAAAAATTTGACCAACTGTGGACATTTTGTTAGTCCCCTCAAGGTTAATGCTATTTTTAGTAGGTTAATGGTCAAGGTTAGAATTAGTGTCAGGGTTAGAATTATGTTACGGGTTAGAGATAGGAGCTAGGTTTAGTTTTAGGGTTAGGGTTAGGAGCTAGGGTTAGTTTTAGGGTTGGGGTTAGGAACTAGGGTTAGTTTTAGGGTTAGGGTTAGGAGCTAGGGTTAGTTTCAAAATGAATCTTCCTTTCTTCCTATCTCTCCCTCTTCTGTCTGAGTAGTTGTTCTAGTGAACATGTTGATGGATGCCTCTCCTCTCCTCTCCTCTCCTCTCCTCTCCTCTCCTCTCCTCTCCTCTCCTCTCCTCTCCTCTCCTCTCCTCTCACAGTTCCCTGCCAACAGATCCACTATCTCAGGTCCCTCTAAGGCTTTATTAAAAATGTATATTTTAATTAAGCAACAGCAGTTGCTACATCCATTTAATGATATGATAATAATATAATATATAATAATCTGTACCCACTGATTATTCAATAATATAACTTATAAATGCCTCATGAGCTTAGTTCAACTGTTGTACCCCATCAGAACCCCAAAATACAAGCTTGTTTTATTCCACTATTTGTAAACAAAGTAAATGTAAACACACACTGTATAGACTTAAAACATGGTTAAACTATAATTTTGATTGAATGGATGGTCAGTCCTTGCATCCATAGCTCTGTCTATTTGAGAGTGGTTCCATTTCTCCAGGCCCATCCCTCAGCTTTTCACAGAAACAGGGGCAGGGAGGGGTCTTTGTTATTGTTTCTTTTGCTGATTGCTGCTTTAATGTGTGAAGATAGAAGATCAGCTCCAGTTTTTGTCTGGCGATCATACGGACGTGTGTGTGCCTGTCTGCACAGCTATTGTGCGTAATTGTTACTTGTGTAACTGTGTGGTTAATGGTTAGTATTGGACTGTGTGTGTGTGTGTCTGTGTGCATGTGTGTCTGTGTGCATGTGTGTCTGTGTGCATGTGTGTCTGTGTGCATGTGTGTCTGTGTGCATGTGTGTGTGCGTGCAACCTATTGCACTGCTCCAGGAATTCCTTGTTGCTCTGACAGGCAGCTCGTCACTGCTCGCAGTCGATGCACCTCTCTCTCTCCCTGTCTTTCACTCTGTCACACCTCCGCCTTTCTCTCCCTCTCTATCTCCTTCTCTCTCTCTCTTCCTCTCTATCTCCTTCTCTCTCTCTCTCCCTCTCTATCTCCTTCTCTCTCTCTCCCTCTATCTCCTTCTCTCTCTCTCTCCCTCTCTATCTCATTCTCTCTCTCTCCCTCTCTCTCTCCTTCTCTCTCTCTCTCCCTCTCTATCTCTCTCTCCTTCACACTCTTGGAAATTCTTCCTGATCTGTAGTCTTTCACTTTCTTCATTTCATTGGTTTCCTGTCAGTGCTGTTGGTCTGTGTCTCTCTGTGTGGGTGTGTATGTGTGTATGTATGTGCATGTGTGTGTGTGTGTGTTCTCTCCATAAAGCATTCATTCTGAGGCTCTCTGTCCTTCTTCAGATTTGATGAGAGGGAGAATGAAGATGAATGTCCTCTGATCAGGCAGCAGTGTACAGTTTACTGCCGCCGTGCGCCCAAAGGCACTGCAAAATGTCATTGTGTGTGTGTGTGCCTTTGTCTCTCAATGTGTGTCCTCATAAAGGTTTGTGTGTGTACGCCTGGGTGCCTATGTGTGTCTGCTAAGAGAGTGTGCTAGTGCGTGTGTGTGTTTGTGTGTGAGAGTATTTGTCTCTGTGCCCTTGTTAAGGATGAGGCAGCAGCTCAGTGGGATGTACTGGCTTTTTTTCTCTCTCCTCGTTGGTGATATACCCAGGAATGACAAGCAGAGGTGGTATGCTGTCACAGCACCCGCCTCCTACACACACACGCACACACACACACACACACACACACACACACACACACACACACACACACACACACACACACACACACACACACACACACCAACCCACCCACACACACACACACACACACACACACACACACACACACACACACACACACACACACACACACACACACACACACACACATACACTATGTCTGGTCAGAGCCTGGCAGGCCCAGGAGAAGAGCTCATTAGCACAGACATGTCACGTGTGCTCTTTCAAACCACAGCAGACCCACACACAAACCCACAACCACACACACACACACACACAGGCTCCAGGGCCCCCTCTCTCCAGCCCACCACTCAGACAGGGGGAGATGGGACCTGAGGTTTGCCCTGACCCCCCCTTCCCTCCTCATCCACCTCCTCCTTCTCTTTCTCTATCCCTCCGTCCCTCTCTTTCTCTGTGAGTCACAATGCCATCCCACGCTGTGTGGGGAGAGAAGGGCTTCAGATGTATGAGAGTATTACAGAGCGTGGTGAGAATCTACCACAGTGCACTCTGTGCTAGGAGTGTTTGTGTATGTGTGTGTGTTTCTCTCACTCTCTACACGTCCTACAGGGCAGGGTCCAGTAGTAGCTGTCCTTGGTTTTTAAATCGCTAACCATTCCTTTAGACTATGTAAATGAAGCAGTGTATTGTAATGTCCTTGGTTTTTTAAATAAGCAACCATTTCTTACATGTAAATGAAGCAGTGTGTTGTAATGTCCTTGGTTGGTGACTGAGACAGTAGGAGGGAGAATGACGACAGTGACACTTTCATTAGAAGAGGTACCTGGTGGGCTCCAGAACGAGTTAGAGAGACCGGAGGAGGATATGAGGAGAAGAGGAGGAGGAAAGATGATTTCAGTGGTGGGGATTGTTTTAAGTCCCTCTAGCTCTGCACACGACACATACACACATGCACAAGCACACACCCACACACACTCACACACACACACACACACACACACACACACACACACACACACACACACACACACACACACACTGCCCAGGAGGGAAATGGAGGGAGGTGGGCAATTTACTCACCATGGTGGAAATAGATACAGAGGCCCTGGCCGTAACCATAGGAACACATTAGCCTGACACCTTGCACATTGAGGACGGCTTGTAAGTAACAACCTGTAAACAACCTCCAGCTGGAGTCAAACTGTTTCTCTTTTATTGAGTTAAGGTCAAATCATCTGCTGCTTTTCTCGCTTCCCAACATTTCTCATCTCAGACACAAACAAGATGAAAACAAACGTCGTCTGGATGAATTCAGAACCAAAGAAAATGTATTGTTTTCAAAACTATAGTGTTTATTTTTAACAGACAAACAGGTCTGTGGGTGTGTGTGTGCATGTACGTATGTGCATGTGTGTGTGTGTGTGTCTGTGTGCATGCGTGTGTGTGTCCTTGCGTATTCGTGCTCCTATATTTTCGCCCACAACGATTTGCTAGCCCCTTATCAGAGCAGGTGTTTCTGCTTGAAGATGGATGTGTCTGGAGAAAATAAGAAAAGCCTGGTTACTTCTCCAACTCCCTCTCTCTCCGTCTCCCTGTCTCCCTGTCTGTCTGATAGAGAAAGTAGAATAGCCTCCATTTGATCCCTACCAGTCAAAGGACCTTTTGAGCTTTTTCTTATCACACCCTCTGAAGTGAAGCATCCATCTTCCGAATTGAAATGTCTGCCTGACTGACCTGCACCTGAGAGCATACAGCCCCTCCACCTGATAAGTATTTATAGACAATAGGTCCATTCAGCCGGACTAATGGGAAGGATAAGGCTGGAGCTGGGCTCACAGGTTATGTTAAAGGAATGTTGATTAAAGGGATGTTGTAGTTTAAAGGGATGTTGTGGTTTAAAGGGATGTTGTGGTTTAAAGGGATGTGTGAGGTTGATGGTTAGAGGAGGTTCTGTTTTGTGTTGTAGAGGTTGGAGCTGGTAACTGTCAGGGTGTGGCATGGTGGGGCAGATGTTGGGGTAAATTCCATTTATATTCAGTGAATTATTCAGGAAATGAATTCAAATTCTAATTTGAAAATGAAAATAAATATTTATTTTCAATTAAAATTTTTCATTGTTGAATATGAATTTCAATTCCTTTCCTGAACAGAAAAGCGATTCCAAACGAGGTTGTTTACTACAGTATGTTGGTTAAAGTTATCAGGGGTATAGGACTAAGTAAGTTGGCCCGGAAGCACATGAGGGTTAGAGGGGACAGGGGGTTAATGCCACCATTGACCTTGTAGGGGTTAAGGTTGGCAGCTGGAACTGATGGATAGGGGGTTAGATAGGGTAGGGGTAATGACACCAGCGGGTTGAGGATGGGACCTAATGTATAGGGGTTAGATAGGGTAGGGGGTAATGACACCAGCGGGCTGAGGATGGGACCTAATGGAATGGGGGTTAGATAGGGTAGGGTGTAATGACACCAGAGGGTTGAGGATGGGACCTAATGGATAGGGGTTAGATAGGGTAGGGGGTAATGACACCAGAGGGTTGAGGATGGGACCTAATGGATAGGGGTTAGATAAAGTAGGGGGTAATGACATCAGAGGGTTGAGGATGGGACCTAATGGATAGGGGTTAGATAGGGTAGGGGTAATGACACCAGAGGGTTGAGGATGGGACCTAATGGATAGGGGTTAGATAGGGTAGGGGGTAATGACATCAGAGGGTTGAGGATGGGACCTAATGGATAGGGGGTTAGATAGGGTAGGGGTAATGACATCAGAGGGTTGAGGATGTGACCTAATGGATAGGGGGTTAGATAGGGTAGGGGGTAATGACACCAGAGGGTTGAGGATGAGACCTAATGGATAGGGGGTTAGATAGGGTAGGGGGTAATAACACCAGAGGGCTGAGGATGGGACCTAATGGATAGGGGGTTAGATAGGGTAGGGGGTAATGACACCAGAGGGCTGAGGATGGTACCTAATGGATAGGGGGTTAGATAGGGTAGGGGGTAATGACATCAGAGGGTTGAGGATGGAAACTGAAGGATAGGGGGTTAGATAGGGTAGGGGGTACTGACACCAGAGGGTTGACAATGGGAACTGAGCTGCATGGAGTATAATGTCACCACCAAACTGGTAAGGGTGTTGATGTTGTGCTGGGATGTTTGAAGTTGGAACTGAAGACTAAGAATTTTAGATGGGGTTAGAGGGAATAGGCGGTAATGTCACCATAGACCGGGTAGGGCTGTTGATATGGTTCTGGGAGGACACCTGAGTTTAAGCTTCCTGGCCCCAGAGGGAGAGGAGGGAGGGAGAGGAGGGAGGGAGAGGAGGGAGGGAGAGGGATCCATAGGATGGGATTGTGTGAGTGCTGCTGTTCAAATATTTATCCAGAGCAGGATACTGAATGACTGACTGTAGGCACTGGATTATACCTGCTGGATGCAGCCTATAGCAATGTCTGAATGAACACAAAAAAATGGAGAGGGAATGAGAGAGCGAGAGAAAGAGGGGTGGAGAGAAGGTGAAGGAGAGGGTAGGAAAAAGGGAAAGAGAAAGAGAGAGATATAGAGAAGAAGAAAAGACGAGAGAGAGAGAGGGAGGAGAGAGCGAGAACGACGGAGAATGACAAATTATAATATTGTGAAGTATCATTGACCTTTACTTAATTGATGAGAAAAGTGTGTTATTTACATGTGGTCGGGTAATTACTTTTTTAAAGGAAAATACACGGGTTGTTCCCGCTGTCTATCTCTTAAAACCTCTTAGAGATAGGCGGGACGCAAATGTCTCAACTGGCCAATTGCCAGATTCAAATAAAATGCTATAAAATTCAAACTTTCATTAAATCACACATTCAAGATATTCAATTAAAGCTACACTCGTTGTGAATCCAGCCAACATGTCAGATTATAAAAATGCTTTTCGGCGAAAGCATAAGAAGATATTATCTGATAGCCTGCACCATCTGCACCAGCAGTAAACAAAGGAGTTAGCATATTTCAACCCTGCAGGCGCTACACAAAACGCTGAAATAAAATATAAAACATGCATTACCTTTGACGAGCTTCTTTTGTTGGCACTCCAATATGTCCCATAAACATCACAATTGGTTCTTTTGTTCGATTAATTCCAAAATGTCCATTTATAAAGCGCGTTTGATCCAGAAAAAAACAGCTTACAAAAACGCAACGTCACTACAAAATATTTCAAAAGTTGCCTATAAACTTTGCCAAAATATTTCAAACTACTTTTGTAATACAACTTTAGGTATTTTTAAACGTTAATAATCGATCAAATTGTAGACGGAGCAATCTGTATTCAATACAGAAAAGGAAACAAACTAGCGCCGCTTTTCACGTCTTGCACAACTCACAAAAGTGTCCCCAGTTCCGAGTTGGCCTATTTCTTCATTGCACAAAGGAATAACCTCAACCAAATTCCAAAGACTGGTGACATCCAGTGGAAGCGGTGGGAACTGAAAATAGGTTCCTTTGAAATATCCCATGGCAAGGTCAAATCAGGGAACATAGAGGGAGAAAAAAAAATTCTGAACAGTTAGTCCTCTGGGTTTTGCCTGCTACATAAGTTCTGTTATACTCACAAACATGATTCAAACAGTTTTAGAAACTTCAGCGTGTTTTCTATCCAAATCTGAATAATGTGCATATCTTATATTTTTGGCATGAGTAGTAGGAAGTTGAAATTGGGCACACTATTTATCCAAAGGTAAAAATTCTGCCCCTTAGCTTCAAGAGGTTTTAATGTATTAATGTTCAATGATGTGGGCTCTCATGTGCGGACAAAGATAATGTAGAACATCTAGCAAACTTTACACATGAACTTTCATATGGCATATCCCCCTCTCTCTCCCTCCTCATCTCTCTGTCACTTTCCTTTTTCCTCAACCCCTGCCAGCCTCTCTCCTTCCTTATCTCTATCTCTCTCTCTCTCTCTCTCTCTCTCTCTCTCTCTCTCTGTCTTTCTTTCGCTCTTTCTCTCTCTCTCTCTCTCTCTCTCTCTCTCTCTGTCTCTCTCTCTCTCTGTCTTTCTCTCTCTCTCTGTCTCTCTGTCTTTCTCTCTCTCTGTCTTTCTCTCTCTCTCTCTCTCTGTCTCTCTCTCACTCTCTCTCTCTGTCTTTCTCTCTCTCTCTCTCTCTCGCTCTCTCTCTCTGTCTTTCTCTTTCTCTCTCTCTCTCTCTCTCTCTCTCTCTCTCTCTCTCTCTCTCTCTCTCTCTCTCTCTCTCTCTCTCTCTGTTATCTCTAGCCTGCAGTTGACTGCTTATGTCCTCTGGGTGTCAGCACTAGCCGTTTGATAGAGCTCAACCATACAGCCACTCAGCCCAGACACTAATCACACAAGACTTGTACGCACACACACACATACACTCGCAGCCACACACACACACACACACACACACACACACACACACACACACACACACACACACACACACACACACACACACACACACACACACACACACACACACACACACACACACACACACACACACACACACACACACACACACATGCAGCCACACAAATGTGTACACATAATACTCACAAGCCTATATAAATTCAGGGAAACTCATACCGTCATTATTATACTCATACATAGATAGACAACTATTAGTTTGATTTATTATGCAGTCTTTGCCCCTTCATTCTCTCTCTCTCTCTCTCTCTCTCTCTCTCTCTCTCTCTCTCTCTCTCTCTCTCTCTCTCTCTTTAAGATAGGGTTACATTAGCTGTATTGATTGTAGAGGGGTGATTTTCCGGGGGGTTGGAGAGTTTGCCTGGTATTGATGATTTCAGTTGGAGCAGGAACCTGATATGTAATGGAGATGCCAGTGCAGTCAGTTACAGTGCTCCAAATGGGAGGGGAAGGTGACTTCAGAAGAAGTTAACTACGAAAGATGGACACCCATGCATGCACACACACACAACTACACGTACAGTACGCACACTGAGAACTGTACTACATATATTTTAATGAGTGTGCATGTGTGCTTGAGAGATATGGGGAGGAGAAAGTACAGAATGAGATTTGGAGATATGTAGAGGGAGCACATAAGAACAGACAATAAGAGAGAGGGAGGACAGAGGCGGAGAGGGAGTAGGGAGGAAAGAGGAGGAAATTTTTGTGTGATGAAGGAGTGACTGAGACTGCAATGGGTTTAGATACACGGGGCTGGGTTAGGCTGTGCTGAGCTGTGCTGTAAAGCCCAACAATTGAAGTCCACTGTATTATTGAGAAAATAATGAAATGTCCTTGAGGACAGAGAAAGAAAACTCTGCATGATTCTCTCCCGTCCTCTTCCACCCTGCCTGACTGGGATTATTGGACAAAAAAAGTTCATACTCTTCTGTTGTTTCTCTGAGATAATCTTATCTGCAAATTGAGTTTTTTTTCTCTTACTCTCTCTCTCTCTACCCCCTCTCTCTCTCTTTCTCTCTCCAAAACGTTTATTTGACAGACATACTTCCCTCCACGAAAACAGCACTCTCTCATTCTCTCTGTATTCATAAGCTGAAGCCTTTCATCCTAATAAGCCCAAAATGATTCATGGGGAAAAGGAGCTGAAGGTTATTTTGCTATAATTTCACCCTCTTCATTTGCCCCTAGGAGCAGTCAATGTGCAACAAAGCATCCATTTAAAATGGCATTGGGTGGAGTGGGTGGAGGGGCTTTTTAGTGTGCATTTAAAATTGAGTGTCTGTATGAGGGGGAGGTACTGTACTTGTCATTGTTTGGGGGGGGGGTGCTTGACTTTGCTCTGACTGGTGGATAGGTTGTTGTGGTGTGGTGCTTTTCAGCAGGGTTATTTGTTGATCTCCCATTGGATGTTTTGGTGGTTTACTGTTAGCGCTGCCTGGGATTGGTTGATGGAGATGGACTCAGGTCACAGAAACTTAAACAAATCCAATTTCACAGTCACAAGTAAACAATCTGGCCTCAGTCGGTCATCCTGGAGAAAACAAATGGGTATTGACTGTGCTCAGTGGTGCATCAACAGCTAAATTCAGAAACAATACTGAGGCTTTTTTCCATTGAAAAGGATTATTCTCTGTCCCTAGATTGTACGTATGGAATTCCTTTAAACCTTGGATTACCTGGGTGTAAAGCATTTTAATGACACATTTCTGATGCTTTTCTCTCACTCTCTCCCTCTCTCTCTCTCTCTCTCTATATATATATATATATATCCTTCTCCACTCAATTAACTGTTTCAAGTGCTCTGGCACTTCAAGGCCCTCCCTTCCTTCTCACCCCAAACCGCCGGTTGCCCTGAGGAAACTGATTTGCGAGTAATTAAAACTGTGTGTGTCTGGACGTCATCCAGCATCATGTTCTATTCATGCAGATTAATACATATTTGTGGGGGCCTGTGGGAGCTGAAAGGCATCTGTCTGCCCCATTAAACATTCATGAACTATAGGACATAGAGAAGACACACAGGCGGTGTCCCAAATGCTACCCTATCCCCTATATAGTGCATTACTTTTGATCAGGGCCCAATGCACTATATAGGGAATAGGGTACCATTTGGGATGCAGGCTAAAAGAAGAAGACCATTCAGCTGCTGCTATTTATACGCTCCTCCTCCTCCTCTTCCTCATAACTACAGCCACATCTTAATGGAGAAACCTCAAATGAGAATTGCTGGACATGGATTCTGAAATGACAATGAGATTTATCACTCCAGTACACCTTTATGTTTTAATTTAAAGGGATGTTTTGCATGAAAACAGTGGCTAACTGTGTGTGTGTGTGTGTGTGTGTGTGTGTGTGTGTGTGTGTGTGTGTGTGTGTGTGTGTGTGTGTGTGTGTGTGTGTGTGTGTGTGTGTGTGTGTGTGTGTGTGTGTGTGTGTGTGTGTGTGTGTGTGTGTGTGTGTGTGTGTGTGTGTGTGTGTGTGTGTGTGTGTGTGCTCCTACAGGTGGCTGGAGTGTGTGGGCGGAGTGGAAGGAGTGCAGCAGTGACTGTGGTGGTGGCGTTCAGACCCGGAGCCGTACCTGTCAATCTCCCCCGGAGGAGATGTGTGAGGGAGTAGTGGAGGAGGGAAGACCCTGTAACCCTCAGCCCTGCAGTGGTGAGCTTGTCAAAGACATTGCCCCGACCATGTGTGTGCGTACATGTGTGTATGTGTTTGTTTCTGTGTGTGTGTGAGTGATGTGCGGGTTGACTCATAACCTACAGTCCCAGCAGGTATATCCCTACAGTTATATCTGTGGGATGGGCATGTTTAGGTCATGACATATTGTGTGGATGAAATGCAGGTGGGTGGCAGGAGAGTTGAATAAAGAGAAAACAATTCCATAAATGAATAATTCTTGTGTAATTTCTATCAATAGGCTACATTTTTATTTCGTTATTTTCGACTATCTGGCATTAGTGCCAAAGCCTAAGCTTTAGGGCCTAAATATACACGTGCCAAATAGTCTACACACCAAACACCAAATGTTTTTGGGAACAGGCAGAAAAAGTTAACGTCGATCCACGGAGGCAAAAAGGTCATCGTCAGAGTTTTCTGTGATTCAATAAGAGAAAAGCTGCAAAAAAGAGGGGTTGAAAATAGAGAGAAGGGATGGTCAGAAAAGTCATGTTTTGGAAAGATTTGGTGAAGTGGTAAAATAAGATGATAGCAGTGCCGGCGATGTTAGGTGTGATGATTGTGAGACGCTGTACAAATTCAACAGTCACAAGATGGGGACTTCAAATAGGCCTATTGCACGTCAAGGGAACTGTATCCTACTGTATCCTATCGACACTGACTGTAGGTCTACAAACTCTCACATAGCCTTGATATTAACTCCTGCAGAACGAAGCATTTCTTGCAGTAAAATGTCACACCAAATGCAGGTGAAATATGATTTCTTTCTTTGAGCATCTTGAGAGAATGCGCAGTCAGATACCGTCTGTAGAGGTGCAATATTTTTCAGCATCACAAAACCTGATAGTATTTCAACTCGATAAAATATGCATCCAGCCAAACTGAAATTTGATCAGAAACATGTTGGGTTGTTTTCACAGCCCAACCTACCAAAATGTTGTGAATTATAAAGCAGGAACATAGCTAAATCAGGCAAAAAGAAATCCTTTACCCCCATCGTCTCTGACTATAGACTACAGCGCATTTTCTATATTAGCCGGTTAGGGTCAGATGTGGGCCTCAGATTTTCACTTTATCACATACTGTGGTGTTGCCGATGGGTTATTAGCAAATCCGGGTGTGTGTGAACAAACAGCTGACCTGCGCACCACTAGTGTGTATATGTGGGCATGTGTGTGTCCCCGTCTCAATCTAAATATCTATGTCTGTATCTCTTTGACTCTCTCTCTCTTTTGTTCTTCTTCTCTCAATCTCATTTCTCTGTTATTTCTCTCTGTACTTTTATTTTCTCTTGTCCTTTATTCCCTCCACTCTCTTCCGTCCAACAAGTCATTCTTGTGATGTAAGGAGGCCATGTTGGAAAGGGGACTTTGATCGATGCTATTATTTGGACATAGTCAACCTCTCAAGGCAAATACAAAAGCATAACTCTTAAGAAAGAGGCTGAAGAATCCCTCACACTGCAATGTGCATATAATCCATTCTATAGAAGTAAAGAGGACTTAGGAACAGGGCTTCCAATAGCTCTGTATCCCTCTTCCAGTCTTCAGAACTATAGGTATACTGATAGATTGTGATCAATGTCAGAATTCCAAATGTTTGAGCAATGACAAACACGGTTCCAAAGTCAAAAAAGACAGCGAGACACACAGTAAATACACAAACACAATCACACACCACACCTGGTTTTCCATTACAAAATTCCCAAGTTTGGCTGATGCTCTTCTGGGTGACCAATCACGTCACGGTTGTGTCCTAAAAACAAAATGCCATTGGTGGTTAAGTTGCTAACCCCTCCCCCCCTGGCCTTGCCCCACCCCTCTAGGCAAAGGCCGTCATCTCTCTCGCAGCCAATCACTTCGCTCCGTGGACAGCCGCAAGCGCGATGGCGGCGGTGGCGAGGTAGACAAGACGCGGGGCGGTGGCGGCGGACAGCAGGCCCCACAGACAGGTAAGACAACAGGACGCAGAGGGAGCCCATGCATCAGTCTCTAACAGCCGCTTGGGTCACAGACCACACAGGACCACCTCCTACCATTATAGTCTGTCACTGCACCAAGGCTATAGCTAGCTATCCCTGAATCCCTCCTTCACATAGGCCTGTACATCCATCAAAATCTCCCAAACTCCTTCTTGCCTAAGTGCCACAGCACTAATTCCAACATGGACCCTGAATAAATCGGGTGAAACTGTTTGCTGTTTTGTACTTTTGTGAGGTTTTGAATGTAGCTGCTATACTGGAGATTGTGTCCTGTCTTGAAAAGTGGATAAGTCCTTCCTCTCTATGAATGATGCCTCTGCTGAATTAGCAAATCAGGTCCCCCCCTCACCCCTGCTTCCCCATTGGACAGCCATGACTGACCAACCTTTCCCATTGGTCAGACTAGGCTTGACTGACTGACCGGGTCTGCTGAATGCATTGGGCAGTCATGGCAGCCAGGGAAATGATTGACATATCCAGTAGCCAATCACATTGCCTTCCTCTGTATGTCAAGTCAATGCTAAGGATATGGAATCAGAGCCCAGAGAGCCT